>NC_138550.1:77780335-78012764 GCF_964273705.1 Natrix helvetica
AGGACTCAGGGCGGCGTACAACATTAAAAAACACACATCCCAAAAGTAAAAAAATAATTAAATCCAAATCCAAAAAAACAAACCGAATTTAAAACACAATACATTTAAAATAAGTTAAAATTAACAGGCCAGGCCAGCTTGCTGGAAAAGCCAACTTTTTAGGGCGCGTCGGAAAGACCGGAGGTCAGGGATTATGCGAAGCTCCGGGGGCAGCTCATTCCAGAGGGAAGGCGCTCCCACAGAGAAGGCTCTCCCCCTGGGGGTCACCAGCTGACACTGTCTGGCCGATGGCACCCTGAGGAGGCCAACTCTGTGGGATCATACTGGACGGTGGGAGGCTACTGGTGGCAGTAGGTGGTCTCGCAGTTACCCTGGGCCTAAGCCATGTAGTGCTTTAAAGGTCATAATTAATACCTTGAATTGCACCCGGAAAACAACCGGCAACCAGTGCAGGCCGCCTAAAAGGGGTGTAACATGGGACAACCTAGGTACCCCCATGACAACCCACGTGGCCGCATTCTGGACCAGCTGAAGCCTCTGGGTGCTCTTCATGTAACACCTCTCCTGCGCGGCCTGCACTGGCTACCTGTGGCTTTTCGGGTGCGTTTCAAGGTGTTGACTATCATCTTTAAAGCGCTCCATGGCACAGGACCTAGCTACTTGCGGGATCACATCCTGCCCCATACATCCCTGCGACCGATTCGCTCTCACAGAGAGGGACTCCTCCGGGTGCCGTCCACTAGGCAGTGCCAGCGGGCGATGCCCAGGAGCAGGGCTTTCTCTGTGATGGGCCCGACCCTCTGGAATGACCTCCCCCCCCGATATTAGAACAACTACTGATCTCCGCTCCTTCCGTAAGAAACTCAAGACCCACCTGTTCAACTTAGCTGGCCTGGCCTAACTGTAGTTTTGTGTCCCTCTAGCCTGTTTTTTAAATTTTTAGGGGTAGGTTTTTTAGGTTGTTCTAATTTTTAACTTTACTGTACAGCCAATTATTTAATCTGTTTTTATGGGTTTCTAAAAATATTTAATTTTTGTATATTGTTTTTACTGTGGTCTGTACACCGCCCTGAGTCCCTTTGAGGAGAGGGGGCGGTCTATAAATTTAATAAAATAAAATTAAATTAAATTAAGGGCAGCCCCATGTAGAGAGCATTGCAGTAGTCCAGGCGAGAAAGGACGAGGGCATGAGTGACTGTGCACAGAGCATCCCGATCCAGGAAGGGGCACAACTGACGTACCAGGCGAACCTGGTAAAAGGCCCCCTTGTTCACGGCCGTCAGGTGTTCTTCTAAACTAAGCCGTGTATCCAGGAGGACTCCCAGATTGTGAGCCTTCTCTGAGGGGGCTAAAATTTCTCCTCCTATCGTCAAAGATGGAACAAGATGAACAAATCGGGATGACAGAAACCACAGCCACTCAGTCTTGGAGGGATTGAGCTTGAGCCTGTTCCTCCCCATCCAGATCCGCACAGCCTCCAGGCATCGGGACATCACGTCGAGGGCATCATTTGGGTGGTTTGGGGTGGAGATGAAAATTTGGGTATCATCAGCATATTGATGATACCGTACCCCAAAACCACAGATGATCTCACCCAGCGGTTTCATGTATATGTTGAACAGGAAGGGTGAGAGAACCGACCCCTGGGGCACCCCGCAAGTGACGCGCCTGGGGGTCGATCTCTGCCCTCCAGTCAACACAACTGTGATCGATCCGACAGGTAGGAGGAGAACCACCGTAAAACAGTGCCCCCCACTCCCAACCCCCTGAGTCGTCGCAGTAGGATACCATGGTCGATGGTATTGAAAGCCGCCGAGAGGTCTAATAGGACTAGGACAGAGGAACAGCCCCTGTCCCGGGCCTGCCAGAGATCATCAACCAATGCGACCAATGCCATCTCTGTGCTGTACCCGGGCCTGAAACCCGACTGAAACGGATCCAGGTAGACAGCTTCATCCAGGTACTGGGGAAGCTGACGTGCTACCACACTCTCGACAACCTTTGCTACAAAGCGAAGGTTGGAGACCGGACGATAGTTGGCTAAAGAAGCTGGGTCCAGGGAAGGCTTCTTGAGGAGGGGCCCTCACCACCGCCTCCTTCAAGGCGGTGGGAAAGAACCCCTCTCTCAATGAAGCGTTGGTAATCGCCTGGAGCCAGCCTCGTGTCACCTCCCGGGAAGCCGAAACTAACCAAGAGGGACCCGGGTCCAGCACACAAGTGGCCGCACTGAGTCTCCCCATAATCCTATCCATGCCTTCGGGGGTCACAGGGTCAAACCCATCCCAGATTGCCTCCTCAAGATTCATCCCCATCGGCTCGCCCGAATCTACCCAGTCAGAGTCCAGGCCTGTCCGGATCTGAGCGATTTTATCCTGCAGATACTGAACAAATTCTTCAGCCCTACCCTGCAAGGGGTCTTCCCCAGTTCCTTGGTTAAGTAAGGAGCGGGTCACCCTAAACACGGCGGCTGGGCGGTTATCTGCGGACGCGATAAGAGCGGAAAAATATTGCTGTTTTGCCGCTTCTATCGCCATTATGTAGGATTCAATATGAATTCTTACTAGTGTTCGATCAGATTCGGACCGGCTGGCCCTCCAGCCACTCTCTAGGCGTCTTTTCCAGCATTTCATCTCCCGGAGCTCCTCAGTAAACCAGGGAGCCATCCGGGATTGACACCAGGTCAGAGGCCGCAAAGGCACAACACGATCCAAAGCCCCAGCGGCAGACCTATCCTAGGCTTCCACTAGGGCTTCGGTCGAGTTGTGAGCAAGGGATTCAGGAAAAGTCCCAAGCTCTATCAGGAACCTTTCGGGGTCCATCAGGTGCCTGGGGCGGAACCATCTAGTCGGTTCCGCCTCCATGCGGCAAGGGGTAGCGGTATGGAAGTCAAGCCTGATGAGGAAATGCTCAGACCATGACAAGGGTTGAATAGAAATATCCCCTAAATCTAGATCATTCATCCACTGCCCAGAGACAAAAATCAGGTCGAGCGTGTGTCCCCCATTATGGGTGGGGTCTTGAATTAACTGAGTTAGGTCCATAGCTGTCATGGAAGTCATGAACTCCCGAGCTGACTTGGATGTCTCGCCAATGGAAGGCAGATTGAAATCCCCCAGGACCATGAGCCTGGGGAAATCAACCACTAATCCAGCTAATACATCCAGCAGCTCCGGCAGGGCCGATGAAACATAGCAGGGAGACAGGTATGTAACAAAAAGGCCCACCTGAGCGCCAAGGCCTCACTTCACACAGAGGGACTCACACCTGCCTATCTGAGGCACAGTGACCTCCTGAGGTCTGAGACTTTCCCTGATAACCACCGCCACCCCCCTACCCCTGCCCTGGGCTCTTGGCTGGTAAAACGCCCGGAAGCCTGGTGGGCATAGTTCGCTAAGGGGCACACTCATGGCCCAACCGGGTCTCCGTAATGCACGGAGATGATGAACACTAGATGGCAGAAAAGACAGAAATAAAATAGAAAATTATGTCTCCATGCTGCCATTTAATGATGATTCTGAGTTTTGCAGCCCAGTTAAAAGGTATGGAGTGAGAAGGATGGTCAGCATGAAAACAGTGACACATTTATCTGGAAGTTCAGTGATGGCAACTAGACTTCTTTTCCATTTTTTGGTTTGAAACATTTCACTGCTTATCAGTATTCAATTCGTGGAGAATGACCAAATAAACCCGCACACATCACTCAGTTGTTCTGCTTTGTTACATCTACCAGTGGAAGTGTCTAAAGATAACAGGAGGTTCCATTAACGAATCCATTCAATATTTTGTGTGAAGAATGATTTCTCTTTTATCATCAATACTTTGGAAAGCAAGACCAACAATCTTTTAGTTCCTTATGACTAGGTAAGGACCCAAGTCTACATATAGAATGATTATAGCAATGTATGAATTGGCCCACAAGCAAATACACAACCATGTATATGCAAAGGTATGGATGCTATATACTTAGAGAGAGCATTATTCTTCTGTGTTCCATCAAATAATTTTTCATACAACCTGAAACGGCAACTTGTCTATCCTGAATATCAAGATCACATGTTGTAAAATCAGCTTTTCCTAAGTTAGTACCCTCTTGATCTTTTGGGAATATAATAGCCACTAATTCTGGGAATTCCGACAATTACTGCTCTAACATTTTTGAAGGACATCAATTTGGTGAATATTTGGTGAAACTGCAATGTATTTCTAATAAGATTTCAACATGATTCGAGTTGTTATTATCCTGATTAATCTATAGAAAACCTCTGTTGAAAAGGAAAGCTTATGTATTTTATTTACATTATGTAAATTACTGACTGTAGTCCCTATTCTTTTACAGCTGGAACAATACAGGTAGTCCTGGAGTTATGACCACAGTTGAGCCCAAAATTTTGCTAACTGAAACATTTGTTAAATGAGTTTGCCCCATTTTACAACATTACTTTCCACAGTTGTTAAGTGAATCACAGCAGTTGTTAAATTAGCAACATGGTTGTTAAGTGAATCTTCTTTCCTCATTGACTTTGCTTGTCAGGAGGTCGAAAAAGGTGACCCCGGGACATTGCAACCGTCATAAATATGAACCAGTTGTGAAGCATTTGAATTTTGATCATGTGATCATTGGGATGCTGCAACGATTGTAAGTGTGAAGTCACCTTTTTCAGTACCATTGTAACTTTGAACAGTCACTAAATGAACTGTTGTAAGTCGAGGACTACCTCTACTCTTTGATTCTATAGCTCCGCAATGAAGGTATACTTGTAGCCTGTTTCTTGATGGACATGCTTTTCAGAAGGATGCTTATACATGTCATTTTCAGAATGACATTTTGAAAAGAAGCAACCTGGATAATTTTGAGGCAGACTAATGTGTGGATCAGACTCCTGCACATACGGAGATTTTAGGATGCAACTCAAAACAGTACCAAATGACATACCTTAAAGTTTATTTTAGGATTAAAAATAGTTTTAAAATGCATGCATTTTGTGGAAAAAACAATTAAATTGCATTCTTAGATGTTATTTAATTTCATATTTAGGTGTTTGTTTATTAGAGAGTAATTTAAAAACAAAACAGAAAGGCTTTACAAAGGAATTCTAAACTAAGACAAATAACAAGCAGCCTATTGTCCCTTCTCTCACTCACTGGTTTATGTATCTCCATATATTTTGGTAAAATAACATCACCAGGAAGTGAGTTCAAAATCTCAGTTAGATACCATTCTCACAGAGAATGACAAAAAGCTCCCGAATTGAAAAGCGACTCTTTCCAGAGCAAGGTGGGGGAAAAGCAGTAATTAAAATCTTAATGGGGCTATTGTCTTTGGAAATCTCAGCTTTCATTTGAATTCATCAACATACCAATGGTTACCAGGCGCCTACATAAAGGACTTCCCCATAAGTGCCATGTTTCACATAACTGAGATGTGTAACATAATTGTGCTGCTTTGCGGAAAATAATTCTATCCGTTTTCTTACAAGAGTGTTGTGTGTATGTTTGTGTTTACTGAAATATTGTGTTTGTGGGGGAGAAGGAATAGCTTGATCTGTGAGACATTATAACCACACACACACACACACACACACACACACACACACACACACACACACAAACACAAAGACAAGCTAGTGGCCAGCATAGCTACATTGTTTTTTTGAACAACAAGTCATTGCAGACAGAAGTAAATGACAGTTAATTACAAATTACATTCTGGATGGGCCTGTGAAGGCCTCGTGGCTTGAATAATAAATAGGCCCTCAGGCACTCACCTGCCTGCAAAGGAGCATACAGAGGCACAGGCCGGGGTGCAAGACAAGTTTCAAACAAGCTGCTAAACACAAAAGCTTATTGGATTACAGAGCTTTAGGAGAAAGCATTCAGATCTCCAGCAGCAACTGGGTTGAAGGGATTTCTAAAGGATGAATTGCTATTCACTGTAATTTTTTGAATACTGTTCTTTGGGTGCAGGAAAGAAAACAAATTCACTTTCGCATCCCCCTCCCCAATATTAGAAGGGGAAGCCTAATTCTATTACAAATGCCCTTTAGAATACATGACTTGAAGAAGGGGGAGGAGGCAGGGTCCTGGAAATCTAATCTCTTTGCAAATTAGAAAGATTATGTGGAGTGTTTTTGGTTCCTCTTTTCAACATTCCGTTGACAAATCAGGATGCCACATGTCCTAAAGATAGTATTTGGAAAAAATAAATAAAAATAAAGCAATTTTTTTAAAAAAAAGTTACTGACTGGCTATATGAAATTTTAGCCTTGATCAGAAAAGGCTGCTTCTTTGATCTTTGGGATATTTGCTTGCTAATATTGAATTCAGGTTTTTAGAACTTTAATTCTAAACTTACTATAATTGCAAAAAGAAATTAGACAATGTCTGAAATAATTAATGTTAGAATTAGAGCATTGAAAAGACCTTGGCTTTTCTAATTCACTTAAAGCAATTTCTATTCATTTAGTTGAGCTAAGTGCTTATTGTTAAAGACAAAAGGCCCAACAGTTTGACATTGAGCTCATTATGTATGTTTGAAACATTCTGCAATTCAAGGCCACACCACATGCTATAAAGCACAGGCTGATGGATTAAAATTCAGACCACACAATTTCCCTGAATAGCTTTCCTTTTAAACCTGATTAAAACTTCAAAACAAAAGCACATCAGTAGGGCCTGGATGTGTCTGTGTTCTATGCACACATCGTTTGAGAGTATTTTCTTGCACTCATTACGGCAAAAGTGAACTAAATATTCCTATGCTCTCTGCCTGGAGTGACTGCATAGAGGTAAGTCCTATTGATTTGCGCAAGACTTGAAAGGCATTTTAAAACTAGAATCTTTCAGTAACAATCCATCATCCAGTGACACACATTTAAGTGGCATTGATTTCAATAGGAGGTTAATTCATATAGCTGGACATACGATGTTGCCATTGAGCTTAAATAAATAAGACTGCAAGCTTTAAATGAGGGTTTCTCAACAGTAGTGCACATGATAAAGCTCTTAGCATGTTCCACTTTATGTTGCAGGTAGAAGATTGGCTAAATACTCTTCCATCACATCCATGTAACAAAATCCCTATAAAGAAAGGAAATATGTCAGATATATGCAGGAAGTTGCTTACATATAATAACCTTAAAAGGCTCAGACCAAGAAGATGTTTTTTTTTAATTGAATGCTTACTTTCATCCATTGTGCAGACAGAATCTTTATTGACAAATCAGTCGCATAAGATTTTAATTAGGGTCTACAAGTGAAGGAACTCTCCTTATATTTTCTGCTGTTTACAGAATGCTGTGATTCTGGTATTTTGCTAGAAAAAAAATGAAATAATGGTGTTTTTCAGAATGAATGGCACTTCTTTTAAAAAGTATGCACAGTATTTCCTATAACTTATAACCATTGAATTGACCTTAATGTGAGGTATGGCCAGTGTGGTATAATTATTAAGGTACTGGATTAAGAATGAAAACATGCACACTTTCAGCCGTAGAAGCTGACTTTGAACTCGCTCTTTCTTTTAACTGCAACTACCTCACAGGATTGTTGTGAGGAAAAAAAATAGAAGGAAACATGTTTGCATGTATACTGCCTTAATGTAAGCATCTGATAAACAATACAATAATTTATACTTAATCAATTTAATTATTCCAAATGAGTATGCCACTTGGATCCTGATATGGATTACTTGTAATGAGAAGTACAAGAAAACAATTGTAGTGTCGTCGTCCCCCAAGCACATTTGAATCAAAACTGAATCAAAAGATCTTTTTAAGACGTGTGTGATAGCACATGTGAGAATGAAGATTGCCCTGAGATTCACACAGTGGCACAATACTTCTTTTTGAGTAAAAGTGATTGAAAACAAACTAAAGCAAAACTTCAAAATGATGGAGAGCACAAGAGACTGAAATCATCTCCCCAAAATAATTGTTTTAGTGTGAGAGATGCTCTTGAGTAACATATACCAAAGATTTAGAAAACATAAAACTAGAGTTAAGTATATACATATAATGTAGACATACTCCTTGTATTTGATCATAAGCATCTTCAGATATTTCAGTTCAGTTCTCTAGCAGCATTTTTTTTTGTTTCTTGCTAACCTTATCAAGCTCCAGCCAGGATCAAGGTAGTCTGTTTTTTAAAAAGTGCCCTAAACTCAAAGCTTTATAGATTGCAATATATCAACCAATTGGTTCAAGAGTAGGTTCATTCATCTCTGAATTAAATACTAGCTTATGAGTTTTACTTGCTACCAGGACCCTAAGTGTTATCTCTTAAAAGACGCCTCTTTGATATCTGTAAGAATTACTGCCAGATGAATATAATTATGACTGTTACCTAACCTTATCTAAATTATTGGCCCATATATTAAAATCACACATATTTCTCCCTTGCATTAGAGACTTCTGGAGAGCCATCACATGAGTGTTTGTGCAATATCATTCCTATATCAATCACTTTTAGAGATTTCACATTTTTCAGGTTTAATAATTAATCTTAATAATTAAGATACATCTTACAATTTAAATCCTTTAAAAATATTCATTATCCCTATTCTATGAAGAACTACTTTTTATCTTTCAGGTAATAAACAAAACTTGGAAATGTGCATCGTGTTATTTTGTCTTACTATATAGAGAATACCTAATCATGATTCTCCAATAGCTAAAACATGGACAAGTGATGAACATGCCACCACTTCATAATGAAGCAACTAGAAGAAGCCAAGATTTCTTGAACCAAGTCCAATATTTTATCCATTACACCCTCTGACTAGCCAAGAGTAATCCCAGAGGTCATAATTACTCATCATAAACATTTCAAGCAGACAAGAGCTTTAGCATATCGCATTCAAGATCTAAAAAGGAGCATTTATCATGTACAACTCTATATGTGTAGATAGGATTGGTAATCTTGAGAGACTGGGGTTCCTATCCTCATGTAGAAGCTACAAGAGATAATAAGATATGTGTGCATGTCCCTTTTCAGATCTTTGGCCATCAATCCACTTCCTCGTCCTCCTACACTTCCTCTTTACAAATAGAAGAAGGTGTGAAAATAGCAGATTGAGTATGAATATATACTAAAGATCTTTTAAAAAAAAAACAAATGGGTAGAATGAAGCTGAATTCCTAGTCTTCAGTGAATGATATTATGGCCTAATGATCTCAGAGATAATATTAGCATAGCAAACATCTGGGCATTGCCAGGAGTCAAAGGACTGTTTCCTACGTTGATTTTGGGAGCAATAAGATGGGTAGAAATAGTTTCTATCTAAGAGGAAAAAAGAGACTATCTTTGCCACAGCAGAGTAATTCTGAGTGTACTGACAATGAGACCGGTAATCCATCATGTCATCAGTCCTGTGACAGATGTACCCTGTACCTTGTCTCTGTATGTGTGCATAGAGGATACGTCAGAGGCCAGGAGGCAAGGGACACTTAACCCCTACAAGCTTCATGTTCCTGCTGTGCTTCAGACAACCTCTGTCATGTATGAAAAGCCTAAAGAATGACAGTAAATCCATACAAACCTGTGCAATCTACTATCATGACAACCACACACCATGTAGCCTTATAACACTATTAAACTGCATCATGACAGCCATGTAAGACAAGACCTTTATTATGTGCCTTGTTGAGCTACTTAAGGGAGAGTTGGAAATAACAGCATGGGTAGCTTTTCAAAGTTAGGGAAATTAACAGAAGGATGCAGCTTAAAATCTCTTGCTAGAGCTGATTATTTCACTTCTATGTCCACCACAGGCAATCTATAAAAGAATTACATAATTCAAATTCCTTTTAGACCTACAGTCTATCCACACACAAACCCAACACTTTGGGGGAAGAGTCAAAAAGCAACTTCCTTCTTTGCCATTTATACATAGATCACTAAAATATCACTCTTGTTTCAAAGCAGCTCTTTTATAACCACTTGGTTGGCGATTTTTTGTCATTACTTCCTCATTTGTCATTACTAGCCTCATTTACTTTTAGCAAGAAAAGCGGGTGATGTGGAGAAGACTCTCCTAAGCCTTGGTAGTTGAGGGCAAAGCTGGAGATGGGGAATGGAAGAGAGCAGCTGTTGGAGAATTGGATTTCTTGAGCTCCCCAGCTTTAAACATTTTGGACATGGGTATACCAATTTGGGACAGCTGGACTTTGGAATGATTCTGGAGAAGTGTTGTTCTCTTTTTTAATTATCTTTTTTTAAATTTTACTTTAATATAAACAATCCATCTTCCATTAAACAGTGTGTCATCTGGGTACAAATATTTTGTGCAATAACAGTTAAAATTTACAATCATATTCATTATTTAATCTATTCCTAGCTTAATACCAATACCTTAAATGTCTAATACTATAACAATCCTCTTCTTGATTTATTTAACTCTATTAATTCCATTAACTCTATTAATACATTTTATATATTTTACTCATCAACTTTTACTTTTAATTCTTATACTTATTCTCTAACCATCGATAAAATGATTCCCATATAGTATAATAATCAGTTTGTTCTTTCTCTTTAATTGCCAGTGTTAAATCTGTACATTTCTGCACACTAATATTTTCCTAATCACATTCTTCTCTGTAGGAGAGATGTGTTTTTCTCAAGGGCTTTAGATCCATCACTGACCCTTCCTGGAGCATAATGTTATGCACATTCTCCACCTGCAAACCCTCATGGGTTGTACAGTAGTGAGAATACAACTTTTCTGGGGAGGAACCTCTAACCCTTTGCCTATAGTGGTAGAGGCTTGTAGCATCCAAGGGCCTTGGTGCAGCATTTCTGAAGAGTTTAGAGTTGCTCCATGGCTCTGATGTATTTAGATTTTGCTACTGATGTCAAGCTACTACTTTCAAGACAATCACATTTCTTTCATTTTAACCTTCTTGCAAGTTACTTTCAATACTTTCTCAAGACAGTCCATGTTTTCATGAAACAGGGACCATTCTATAAAATAATCACTGAACTATTTAAATGTTTTTTTTAAAAAACCCAAAAGGTTTTATATAAATATTAAAGCAATTAAATAATACCAACATAAAGCAATAGAGAGCAACACATGTGTTAATTAAAAGTAACTAAAATCCTCCAGATTTTAATATCAATCTGAAAACCAGCCAAGAAGACGAGATCACCATCATCAAAAAGACTCCTCCTCTCTCTTCCTCCCTCCCTCCTCTGCCTATTGGCTAGCCTAGAGTGAGGTGATGTTGATAGGTATCAAAGGAATAATTTGTTCCAACAAACCTATAAAGAAAACAGGTTGGAATGTATCCAAATCATCTGCATCATGTAAGATTCCCTGGTTGCAAAATCATCACTTTGCCCCATGTCTTATCCTGGAATGGAAGATTGAAGCTTTCTCTAAATTGTTTATTCTTTTAGTTAGGGTGGACATGGCCAAGGTAGGCATGGCCAGCTTGACATCACTCACGTTGGGGGATCTGTGGTGCCCAAGCACTCTGCCAGTGAAAACAGACCTTGGGAGGCCCACTCGTTTTTGCTGGCAGAAGGCTGCAGGAGGCCATTACAGCCGAGAATGGAGCTTGGACAGGCCACACATGGTCCTCCCGAGCTCCATTTTCACTGGCAGAGGCACTACATGCCTCTGTTTCTTTAATGTTTCCAGGGTTGCCTCATGGGCCAGATCTAAGCACTCCACGGGTTGGATCCAGCCCTCGGGCCTTGAGTTTGACAACCCTGCATTACAACATAGCTGCTGCTTTTCTCCTTCCCCTTCCCCTCCTCTTCCTTTTATGCTACTCCAATCATTATAATTTACACATCCTGTTCCTTAATATATATATATATATATATATATATATATATATGTGTGTGTGTGTGTGTGTGTGTGTGTGTGTGTGTGTGTGTGTGTGTGTGTCTTTGGTTGTTCGGGTTTTCTCCCGCGTAGAATTGGAAGTATCTTCACGACGTTTCGATGAAGTCTCATTCATCATCTTCAGGCTGCTGCTTCCGGCTTGGTGCTTCTGGCTTGGTGCTTCCAGGAGCAATGTGAGATCTCAGCCGGTTCCTCTTTTTAACTGCCAGTGGGGGTTTGTGCTGATTGGGTGGGAGCTTGGCTGCATTATGATTGGGTGGAGGTGTATTCTGATTGGTAAGGGGCTAATGCAGCCAAGCTCCCACCCAATCAGCACAAACCCCCACTGGCAGTTAAAAAGAGGAACCGGCTGAGATCTCACATTGCTCCTGGAAGCTCCAAGCCAGAAGCACCAAGCCGGAAGCAGCAGCCTGAAGATGATGAATGAGACTTCATCGAAACGTCGTGAAGATACTTCCAATTCTACGCGGGAGAAAACCCGAACAACCAAAGACATACATACAAACACCCGCAAAAACCTCAGAAAACACACACACACATACATACATACATACATACATACATACATACATACATACATATATATATATATATATATATATATATATATATATATATGTTCTATTTGTGCTGATAAAATAAAGGGAGACTAGTATGGATCCATTTCAAGCTGTTTAGCTCTCATCAGCTAGCCATACCCTTACTGGGATTTGAACCTGGGATGTGTTACATATTAGGCAGAGTTGCACACACACACACACACACACACACACACACACACACACACACACACACACACACACACACACACACACACACACACACACACACACACACACATATATATATATATATATATATATATATATATATATATATATAGTTAGTTAGAAAATGAAGGAGTATATGAAATCCCATGCCCCACCTGCCCCACCACATACATCGGACAAACCAACAGAAGAATAAAGGCACGCATTGAAGAACACAAAAACTCAGTCAAAAAGGAGGAACCAACTTCTTCCCTGGTCCAACACCTCAAAGCCACAGGACATGATATAGACTTTAAAAAGACCAGAACTATTGTCAAAATTGAACACTTTAACAACAGAATAATCAGAGAAGCTATTGAGATAGAAAAACGGCCACACAGCATGAATAAACGAGATGATACCTCCCGCCTACCAGCCATTTGGAAACCCGCCCTCACTGAAAAACGAGTCCCTAACACCAAGAATGATACCAGACCCACACTCACGAAAACCACACAGGATGTCACTATCACACATCCACGCAAAAAGCAAGCCCAAACCCAAACCGATGATGACCACAAACCAGAGGCCCGACCACAAACCAGAAGCCAGACCACAGCTGCATTATTAGCCACTTTAAACCCCTCCAATCCATACATGAAGCAAACTGATGCCCACCATGGAGATGTGGCACGACCACAAACGCGAAGCCAAACAACAGTAACGCAGCTCACCAGCTCAAATCCCTCTACAACTCAGACTAACACAAGCACAACCAGGCCTCCACCCAAAAAGAACACACCCCCATCCAATCAGAGCACAGCCAAACTCCCATCCAATCAGAGCACAGCCAAGCCCCCTACCAATCAGAATACACCTCCACCCAATCAGAATGCAGCCAAGCTCCCACCCAATCAGCTCACACCCCCACTGGCAGTTAAAAAGAGGAACTGGCTGAGATCTCACATTGCTCCTGGAAGCACCAAGCCGGAAGCACCAGCCTGAAGATGATGAATGAGACTTCATCGAAACGTCGTGAAGATACTTCCAATTCTACGCGGGAGAAAACCCGAACAACCAAAGACGTACATACAAACATCCGCAAAAACCTCAGAATATATATATATATATATACATATACATATACACATACATACATACATACATACATACATACATACATATATATATATATTCTTATCAATTACATATATTAATAATATGTATATGTATATATAACATTAATTGGAACAATACAAGAACTTAATTCAATGAATCACAATGATAAGCGAAAACATTATTTGAAGTGCCAGGTGCCAATAGTTTTTCTGAAGCCTAGCAGGGGCTGGGGCCATATTGATCAGGGTGGGGCTGGGTTGGGCTGCAGTCCTATAATGGAACAGAAAAGACCCCTAAAGATGACATTCCTTGAGAGAAGACATGCCAGGGGAAGTCCTTTACCTGTTCCTATTGGTCCAGCAGAACCAACGGGTAAAAGGTAGTCCTGAAGACATCCAGGTGCTGAGAAATTTGGAGAAATGGAGAAACCATGGAGAATTTTAAAGGATTTCACCTCAAAGAGGTTACTCTGACTCTGATATCTCTGGTCTGCCTGGCTACTAAATTCTAACCAGCAGAGATGAGAATAGGTGCTAACGTTTCCAAAATATATTGCAAATGTCTATAATAAATTCACGCTGATGATTGTAATCAATCAAAGTACATGATTCTATCCATAAATGGGACCAGATTATGAGTGTGAAAGTAACAACTTGGCTTCAAGTAGTATAGCGTCCAGAACAACAATAAATATGAAGTATATAGTGACATGATTTCATAGTAATTTGTTCCAGTGCATTCAAATAAGCCAATTTCGAAGTTGCTATAGGGCTACCTTATCTGGTTGATAAAAGATTACCATTATCCAACAGCATAATGGTAGGGAAATGTTTTTGCTGCTGCCATCTAGTGGGTATCTGGATCTTTTCAGATACAATTGCTCCCATTCAGGATTCAGTCAGTGATAATTTCAGTCAAACTAGCAACTATTTCTTAAGAAAACTTGGTTGGGTACAACTCCAATATATGATTCCTTAAAATCACTTGCTTTTCCTTTTGCCCAGAAAGACTCTCTTGGATAAATCTCTTGGATAAAAGACAAAAGAACTAGTTAAATAGTAATAAAGTTAGTTCATGTATATGTAAGGAAAAGATTTTTCTGCACCTTGATGAAATTAGCATACATTTCAATAGTAATGAAGTGACAGAGACCAGAGAAGAATATCAAGGATCACATTCAAACTGAGCTGCCACCCTCTGAAAGAGATTCATTTCCAGGGACAAATGACATAATTATGATACTCCTTTCCTTTGCCAGACACATCTCAAAAAAGTAAAAAAATTGGAGAGCTTTTATCAGTGTAATAATATCTTGTAAAGAATAATGTATTCCCTTTAGGGTTGAAACTAACTCATTCTAGATAGCTCTTCTGTGCCCAAAGCTACAAATGGCAAGTATTTGGTTTAATACAATTTTAGAAATTTCATTTCCATGTAACTATTTTCTGTGAGATGATGGTGTCACAATTATTAGTAGAAACTCTGTCCACCACATCCTATTCTATTTAGCGTTCTGGATTAGAATGCCTTCATACATATTTTTAGATAGGTAGGTAGATAAATAACAATAAATCTTCTGACTATGTCTAACATGTCTATTATGTCATTCGTTAATACTAAAAAGAGAGTCTCATTTTGCTTATTTCTTCCTCCTAGGACCTCTTTTTCAGGTCCACTTTTAAAATGATGCCAGCAAACAGCAACAATGCTACAGTTCTTGCTTAATGACCACTTGCTGAGCAACCATTCAAAGTTACAATGGACCTGAAAAATGGGACTTACCATATTTTTGGAGTATCAGATGCATCTTTTTCCCTCCAAAAAAAGGGGGAAAATATAGGTGTGTCTTATACACTGAATATAGCATTATTTTTTGCCCTCTGAAACCCCACCCTACACATCCTGTTTTTTGCAAAAATGGATGCGCAGAGGATTTGGGAGGCCTGAGGGCTGTGGAGAGCAAAAAACAGGCCCATTTTTCACAAAAACAGGTGTGTTTTTGCCCTCCATGCCCCTAGGAGTACTCTACAGGCCTCCCAAGCCCTCTGCACACCTCATTTTTGCAAACAATGGGCCCATTTTTCACCTCCCAAACCCCCCATGCCTCATGTTTTTGTCCTCCCCAGCCCCAGGATTGGCTAAGATGCAGCAGCCTACCGGCGGGAGAATCCAGCTACCTGATTGGTTAAACATCTGACAGCTCGAGTATAAAAGAGCTGTCAGCTGTCTGTTTGCCGGTCCGAGATTTGCCGTATATATGAGCTGTTTGTCACTGTTAATAAAGGTTGTGTTAGCTTCAACCTGCCTTGCCTCAGTCCCTGTCTGCCTCGTTCTCCCTACAGAACACTGGCGATGAAGGTGGGATAAGGTCTGAGGTAAAGGACAAAGCGAAGTCACTGTTAGAGCTGTCTCAAGTCAATAAGCGGCGAGACGTCGCTCATCGCTGATTATTATTATTTTTTTCTGATTCTTCATGCTCGTCCTTCTCAGGATGGCTACCCAACCAGCATTCTTGGCATTCAACCTGGCCACCGAAACATGGGACGCTTACCTCGATTGGTTTGAGTGCTTCCTGGAGGCAAACGACTTCACTGGTTTGTCTAACGGCCGTAAAAGAGGCTATTTCCTCAGCGCCTGTGGCCACGAGATGTTTAGCACAGCCAGGGCTTTAGTAGCCCCTCAGTCAGTGCACTCAATGCCCTGGGAGATGCTCTTGGAGAAGCTAAAAAACCATTATTCTCCAACTCCCTCACATATGGCGAGGCGCTATGCGTTCCTACAGAGGATCCAGAGAGAAGGAGAATCCATGTCGGACTACATGGCGTCCCTCAGAACGGCAGCTCTACACTGCAATTTCCCAGTGCTGGACGATGCCCTACTAGAACAGCTGGTCTGTGATATCAGAGACCTTAGACTTTAGCGGTGTTTGCTGGTGCGAAAAGAGCTGACACTTCAGGCAGCCGTGGATGAAGCCATGGCATACGAAATGTCTGATAAATGTACTGCAGAGATTCCAAAATTTGTGCCACCAGCCACCCATGCCAGCAAGGGCCATGCAGTCCACCACGACGAAGTCGATATGGACGATTTTTCCGACATCGAAGAAGACATCAGCCGCCTCAACGTGACAACCCGGAAAAAATGAACTCAGATAGACTTTTTGCCTCAGTTGCGGCGGGAACCATGCAAGGTCAGTTTGCAGGTTCAATGCCGCCATCTGTCAACGTTGTGACAGGAAGGACATTTGGCCAAGGTGTGCTGGGCGACCATGCCAGTTGCTCTTCGGCCTCCTGAACACGCCTTGCCAAGGCAGTCCACAAGACAAGCGCCTATGCACCGCCGGGACTGTTTCGCCATTGCAGCTGACCAGCAGCACTCTGAATGGGCTGTCAGTCACGTATCACTCTCAAAGCCGGCTCACAAAATCTATATGACTGTCCAAATTGAGGGGAAGCCCTGTAAAATGGAGGTGGACACTGGCTCTTCTAAATCCCTCGTCTCTTGGGCCACTATCAAGCGGATAGTGCCCAGCCTTGCTAAGACTACCCTCCAACAATGCCCAATTTGCCTCAAGGACTACCAAGGGCAACTAATTCCTATTGTGGGCTCTGGCACATTCCAAGTCACCTGCCAAAACTTCAAAGGGCCTCTTCCTCTCGTCATAGTCAATGGCCAGCTGCCCAGCCTCCTAGGGCTGGACTGGTTCTCCGTGCTGGAGCTCAACGTTTCCGGTATCCACTCCGTGGTTCCAGACCCTTTTGCCACGCTGACCAGTGAGTTCGCGGACGTTTTCGACAACCGGCTGGGTAAATATACAGGGACACCTATTTCATTTAATTTGGACCCCCAGGTGGCACCAATCCGCCTTAAGCCTAGGAGGGTGCCATTTGCCCTACCGCCCAAGGTAGACTTAGAATTGGACAAATTAATTGCACAAGGGGTGCTAGAGGCAGTGGACCACTCCCCCTGAGAGACCCCCATTGTGATACCCATCAAACAGGATGGGAGCATTAGGATCTGTGGTGACTTTAAATGCACCATCAATAGGGGGTGGCAAGCCAACCCTTACCCTGTACCTGTGGTGCAGCACCTGCTCCACTCCCTGGGGTGGGGTAATGTCTTTGCCAAGTTAGACTTAGCACAAACCTATCAGCAGCTCCCAGTGGACGAGGCCACTGCCTTAGCCCAGACCATCGTGACCCACCGGGGAGCCTTTAAGTGCAAGAGGTTACAGTTTGGGGTTAGCATTGCCCCAGGCATTTTTCAAAGCCTAATGGAGGGATTGCTCCAAGGGCTGCCTGGGGTAGTGCCTTATTTTGATGATGTGTTTGTATCCGCCAAGGATCAAGCCGACCTCATCGTCAAATTAAGGGCGGTCCTGCACAGATTTTGCCAGGCGGGGCTTAAACTTAAGCGAGGCAAATGCAAGTTGGGAGTCCCCAGCGTAGAATTCTTGGGGTACCTAGTGGATGCCAAAGGCATCCACCCTACCCCGTTCAAGATCGCGGCAATCAAAAAAGCCCCCATGCCCACATCTAAAGTGGAGCTTCAAGCATTTCTTGGGCTCAATTTCTATGCCATATTTTTTGCTGCATAAGGCTTCTCTGGCTGAGCCCCTGCACAGGCTTTTAGACTAAGGTTCCCTGGCATTGGGGTCCTAAGGAAGCCCATGCTTTCAAGGCAGTCAAGGATGTTCTCACATCCCAGTCACTGTGGGTCCAGTATAGTGACCGCCTTCCCTTGATTTTGGCGTGTGATGCATCGCCTTTTGGCATTGGGGCTGTTCTGAGCCACATCCTCCTTAATGGCTCAGAAGCCCCAATTGCCTATTATTCCCACAGTCTCTCAGCTGCAGAAAAAAAACTACAGCCAGCTAGACAGAGAAGCTCTAGCTGCTGTAGCAGGGGTCAAGCGGTTTTATGACTATGTCTACAGTCGTTTTTTCCAATTGATCACACACCACAAGGCCCTCTTGGGTCTCTTGGCAGGGGACTGCCAGACCCCCAAATTTTGTCACCTAGGATGACCAGGTGGACAGTTTTCCTGGCAGCTTACAATTACCAGTTGCTCTATAGGCCAGGAAAGAATTTGGGGCATGCTGATGCCCTCAGTCGTTGCCCCCTGCCAGTGCCTGTGGTTTCCCCTGCCCCCGCTGCCTCAGTCCTCCTGGTTGAGGAATTAGCCATGCCAATATCCTCCCGGGATATTGCCAGGTTTTCTGCGATGGACCCCGTCCTCTCCAAAGTGCTGGACTGGGTGCGCAGAGGATGGCCGCAAGGGCCAGTTGGCCAGGAGTTCCAGCCCTTTTAAGTACGCCCCCATGAGCTATTCGTTCTCAATGATTGCCTGCTGTGGGGAAATGGGGTAGTACCTCCCCCCAAGCTTAGGGCGCCAATTTTGAGTTGCCTGCACACTGCTCACCCAGGAATTGTGTGCATGAAAGCGCTGGGCAGGAGCTACGTGTGGTGGCCCAAAATTGACCAGCAGATAGAAGACTGGGTGGCTGCCTGCCAACAGTGCCAGCAACCAAGGCCAGCTCCCCCATCAGTGCCTGTCAGTGAGTGGGACATGCCTCGGGCTCCATGGGCATGAATCCATTTGGATTTCACTGGCCCATTTCTGGGGCAGAATTTTCTAATTATAGTGGACGCCTATTCGAAGTGGGTGGAGCTGGCACTCATGCCATCCACCACTTCAGAGGCCGTCATTAAGATACTGGAAAGACGTTTTGCAACTCATGGGTAGCCTGATGTGGTGGTGTCCGACAACGGGCCCCAGTTCACGTCGGCACCATTCCAAATGTTCCTAGGCCAGCTAGGCATCCGACATGCGACCACGGCCCCGTTTCACCCGGCAGGCAACAGCCTGGCTGAACGGACCGTCCGGTCTGCTAAGGAGGCATTGGGCCGCCTGGGGCCAGGTAATTGGCAAAATAAATTGTCCCAATACCTCCTGGCGCAACATACAACACTGTGCCTTGTCACCAACAAAACCCCAGCAGAACGGCTAATGGGACGCCGGCTCCAGACAACCCTGGACCAGCTGCACCCGGGCTATGTGTCAGAAAAAAGCCCCAACACATATAACACTGCTCGAGCCTTTAACTTGGGAGACTTGGTCTACGCTCAGAACTTTGGAGCTAAACCAGGGTGGCTCCCTGGACAAATAATACTTATTATTTGAAATTATTTAAAAGAAATAGACCAAATAAAAGAGGAGGTGGAGTTGCACTATATATAAGAAATAACTGCATCTCTACAGAAATAGAGCACAACAATGATGAGAACTATCTTGAATGCATTTGGGTCAATATTAAAGGTTGTGGGGGAAATGACATTGCCATAGGTCTATACTACAGGCCACCCAACCAAACAGAGGAAGTAGATGAACTTTTTGCTAGTCAGCTAACTAAGGTATGTAGGAAGCACACCACAATAGTAGTGGGGGATTTTAACTACCTTGACATCAACTGGGAAACAAACTCGGCACCAAGTGGAAGATCCAACAGGTTCCTAACAAACCTAGCAGACAACTTTATTTTCCAAAAAGTAGAGAAGGGAACAAGGGGATCAGCCATATTGGACTTAATTCTCAGTAACAGAGAGGAAATGATAGAAGGTGTTGAAGCCATAGGAACCCTGGGGGCAAGTGACCATGAAATATTGGAATTCAACATTATGCAAACACAAGTAGTGTGGATAGCCATCTGTCTGAAACGGTATAGGTTTTCCTGCCTAGGCAGGGGGTTGGACTAGAAGACCTCTAAGGTCCCTTCCAACTCTGCTATTGTATTATTATTGTATAATACAGCTAACTGGACCCTACTCTTATAGGGTCCAGCTCGATGATGGAAGAGAGTGGCGCCGCCACATTAATCAACTTTGACGGAGATCGACTGGTGCTTCTAACCTCCAACCAGGACAGGCCCAATCCTACCCTGGTGAACTAACGCTGCCCGAAGCCGCTTCAGCACCCTTCTCCAACGTGTTCTCGTTGCCAACCCTACCTGGTAGTCCCATTGGTCCAGCGATGGTCACTTGTCCCGCCATCTCGGCCACTCAGTCTCCAGCTGTTCTGCAGGCCCAGCCAGCAGAGACTCTTCCTATGGCCACCGCCCCTGAGCTAAGACGATCGGGATGGATCCGATATCGGCCAGCGTACTTGGCGGACTATGCATGTGCCAACTGGGAGGGGTGGGGGGTTGTGTACTGAACTCCCCTGCCATTAGACTTGCATTGCTGACTCCTGATTGGCTAAGACACAGCAGCCTGCCGGAGGGAGAATCCAGCTACCTGATTGGTTAAACATCTGACAGCTCAAGTATAAAAGAGCTGTCAGCTGTCTGTTTGCCGGTCCGAGATTTGCCGTACATATGAGCTGTTTGTCACTGTTAATAAAGGTTGTGTTAGCTTCAACCTGCCTTGCCTCTGTCCCTGCCTGCTTCGTTCTCCCTACAGAACAGACAGCATTCTGTGGATCACGATTTTCATTTTTTCCTTCAAGAGCAAAAGTGGAAAAACCATGAGGAAGTCAGAGCAACCACAAGGCACCCTGTAATGGATATAACGTTTGCAAAAGCCTCACTTTTTAAAACGCTACCATATACAATCATTTTAAAATTAAACAGATATCTCCTAATTGGCAGGATAAGGTAAAACTATTTGATGATTAAATCATCTTCTTGGACCAAAGACAAAAGTTTAATGAATTGTTAATTACTAGCAAAAAGTTTAACAAGGATTAAATGTAAGAAAATTTGAATTGATAAAGGAGGCAGTAATTTTGAAGATTATTTTTTGGGCAGAAGTGCTTTTGAAAATATTGGAAAAACAGATTGGAGTTTCATGGAAATGTTTATCAATAATAGAAAATTAGTGGATTTCACAAAATGAAGATAAAAGTAATATGAGAACTTACTGTATATATGGTTATAATTACAGAGTGTCCAATGAGATTAAAGTATTAAGGACATAGAAAGGCAAAGGGGGAGGGGAGGAGACATTTGTCTTTCTTTTTTCCTCCCTTGGAACGGAGACATTTTTATTTTTGGACTACAATATTAGAATGACAACCTCCAGAAATTGGGCAAATTGGGAGAAGAGAGGAGAGGGTCATTAGAACAGGGTCCCCTAACCCTCAATCTGTGGACTGACACCAGTCCACAGCATGCCAGAAACTAGGCTGCGTAAACAAGCGAAGCCCCTTCTGTGGGATGCAGGTGTTACTCAAAGGTTGGGGGGCTGCATTAGAGCACCTTACAGAAAGAGGATTATCCCAGAGATGTTGCAGAGAATGTTTGATGAATTGGGCAAGAAGGTCTCTGAATCAGTTAATGATAACTTGGCAGCTACCATTTGTTTTGAAGAGAGAATGGAAGAAAGACTTGTAAAGATGAAAGATGAAATGAAAGAAGTTAAGAAGATTGAGGAATCTGTGGGTCAAGAGACAGGAGATGTATAACAAATTAAAGTGGACATTTTGGAAAGCAAGATAGACATAAACAGAGAGATGGACAAAGAGGTAGATAATTTGGCACTGTTAGAACTGAGAGGAAAAAAAAAATCATTTGAGATTGAGAGAGATTCCGGAGGATTTTGGTGAAGACCTTTGATGAGCAAAGGTTGTTAAAACCTTATTATTATTATTTTAATGAAATGAAGAGGATAATATGAAGGAACCGAAAAAGTTATAGGATAAATCTGACATTTGTGAAAGTAAGAAATGTTCCAAGGGATATCCTTGTGTACTTTTTCAGGAAGAAGACTAGAGACCAGTTATATCTTCCTGCTTATATAGATGTGAGTCTTGGATTCTGTAAACCAAAGGTGCATCAAACAACCAAACAAATTTCACAAATGCTCTTAACTCCATTCCTTGGTATTCATTGGCAAAACCACGTCTCCAACTTGAGATCTTGGATCTTGCATAATCTTATCAGCATTGAGTTTGTAATTATCAGAACCCAGATGAGATGGGTGGGCCATGTCATCAGGATGATTGACTGCCATACGCCTTGCCAATTGTTCTATGGTATGTTGGAGTCTTAGGAAGAGTTCTCAAGGTCAACCACATGAGCACCATAAAGACACTATGAAAGAAATCTTATGTCACTGTGACATCCAGCCAAAGAATTAGAAGCTGGAGCTGCCAGCAGAATTTATTGGCAAGCCCTGTGCTATGAAGCCTCCACTGGCTTTGAAGACAGGCACCACCAAAAACTGGTAGAAAATTATGACCAACATCAAAGAATGATGTTCACAGATACTACAACAATAGACTTCCAGTGCCCCCAATGTGCTGGCTCTGCTTCCAGACTAAATCTGCAGAGCCATCTCTGTGTCCACTGATGAATTGCACAACAGAGTGTCTCCTTCAAACCCAAAGGTTTGTAAACCCATATTGTTGTATAATTGTGTATGCCACTAAGTCTCATGAAAGTGAGATTTGTGGCTAATAAATATAATAAAAAATAAGATGTCTCAATAAAAAAAATAATAGTCCACCCTGCATCCCCAAAAATGTCAATGGACACAGCTATCCTAGGGCAAACATTACCTAAGAGGTATAGAGCAATCTTTCCCTCATCAGTCCCTTCAGGAATATTTGATCTGTACTCTAATTAGCTCCACTTAGGATGCCAAATATTGTGAATACTGGTGCTTGTACTTCAAAACAATCTGGGGAAGACTAGCATAAAGTGTGACAGTGATGTGGAAAGAAATTATTTCATTGGATTAGGCCACTGTCTTGCTTCATATAAAGAAGTCACAGAAATGACTATTATGCAAGGTTACTCTGCAAAATACATCTGGTAGCCTCCTTCTATGTTACACGGATTATGCTTGTATTCTGATAGAGATAGATGAGTCTATGATAATGACTCATTTCAAAGCAGTAGTACAGGGGTCCCCAACCTGTGGGTCGCAGTCCACTACTGGACCACAACAGTGATGGGTTCCTACCGGTTTGGACTGGTTGGGCTGAACCGGTAGTGGTTTGGCAGCCTCGGTTGCGGGAACGGGCAGTGACCCAGGCCTGCCATACCCCTGAACTGGTTCTCCAGTTCTCCAGTTCTCTTGTTTTTTTGCTTCTGCACATGCACAGAACATTTTTATTGTACTCCACATGTGCGCGCAGTACACATCAAGCACGCGGCGCACCCACGAGCAAACTGGCACTAGTGACTGCTGGAATGCACCCCAGGACCACGGCCTATTCACAGGCCTGCTTATGCAAGCATAAGGGTTTTTGTGGCTCTACTCACACAACCAAAGGGGTCTAATGCATGCACACACACCTGCCCTTACCTCTCCTATAAAACCATCCCCTATTCCCCACTCCCCTCTCCCCGTTCTGGGCCGCCAACCCAAAAAGGTTGGGGTAATCTGCAGTAATAGATCAGGTTACCCTGAAATTGTAATTGGGTTGTCAGATTCAGCTACTAGAGCCCAATGAGCCTGCAGATGTGCAACATGTAAGCCAGGAGCTAACCCAGATCTAGTCTCAGTGCCAAGTACTGACACTATAAATCTGATCCCACACTACTGCTGGTAACCAGAGACTGAACCTTGTTATTTTGTTTAAAATCAACACCTTTATTACAGATTTCCTATATTTCCTCACACTGCTTGGAGGTTCCTGAAGAGGAAATGTGCTCGTAGATACATTTTAGGAAAAGAACAAACTGTGTACCTGGGTCAGTTTTATACTGTTTTCTGAGCATTTAACAGAATGGTTTGGTTTTTTATACCCTAGCCAACTAATGCTTAAATAATATTATGTATATATTAGAAACATACTATATTTCATTCCATTTCCCTGCAACAACATATGCCATGTATGTCAAACTGCACAACAGCAACTAGAACAAAGCAGCAGATGGTAATATATCATGCATGTCGAAGCAATTGTAATGCTTTGCATGGAGAAATTTCCTTTCCACACAATTAGCACCTTTTGTCTGAGTCAGGACAGTGTTGCCACTATTAATTTGCCTGCTTGCAGTAAGTAACCTTGGGTACCCCCCTATCCCTTTAGCTCCTCCTAACAAATAGATAGTTGTTTGTTGCAGATCTATTCAGGGACAATCCTTAATTTCTGCTACCTGGCCCTGTTCAAACATTGATCTTATTTAGCATTTAGGAGGTATACTTGGGATGTTTTAAATATACTGCATATTTGGATCATGTGTAGGGATCGGTTCAAATGCAGTTTTGCAGATTCGGTTTCTATCTCATCTGTAAAACTGAAATTGGCTTCCTGATGAACAAGTGTGTAAGAAAATAAGTGCATGGAACTGCAGATTAGAAATGTACATTGACTTCCTTGTTGTTGTCATAAGTGCCTAATACAGAAGCAAATGCCACTGCATGTATTTCGGTTGTAGCTGTTTTGTCCATATAGGCAGTCTAGTATGAGATAGAAAACAGGAAATCTAGTTTTTGTAGCCAGAGAAGTCCAACAATGCATTGTCAATTGAGAACAGTTTTCCTCAGTGAGAAAGGGATAGGAGACTCAAGAGTGATCCCTAGTGTGACAATGTGAACACATGCAAAATCCTAGTATTCTTCAGAAATAGATAAGCTAAAGACATTGGTGCCTTCCTTACTTGGGCATCTTTGAAATTTCTGGTCCTAACCCTTTACATCCTCGTTCTTGTTGGTGAAGGTCTGCACAGGAGCATAGCCCCATAAAAAGCACTCTGTCAAAGTATAGTCCCCGGCTTTAATATTTTAAAAAATCTAGCAATTTCTGGAGGTAAAGAGGGAGGAGGCATCTGTGGCATAGATAGCCCAGCTCAAAATGGAGAAATTGGCTGCTTAGGTGAAGATGTGTGCAGAATCACAGAAGGAGTACAATGGAAGCTCTTAAGGGCTTGCTTTCCCTTTTACACAATGCCTGCAGGAGAAGAACAAAAGCCCAGTCTTGAAGTCTGTTTGGATGCTTCTTTCATATAAGATTGGAGCGACAATGAGAAATTGATTTTCTTTGATTGATCAAGCAGTGGGCTATCAGGAAATCACTGGGCAACTAAAAAAGTAAGAACACATCTTTAACTTCAATTTCAAAATACACATCCTAAAGGTTTGTCAGGAGTTCATTCAAGGCATGCAACTCCATCCTCACCTCCCTTTTTTTCTTTTATAAGGTGTCTGATAAAGTAATCCTTGTAATCCTTGTTCATTTGCAAATAGGCATGAGGCCAGCTTGCTGTCTCCCTCTGTTAATAAGAGGAAGTTGTTCATCCAGGCTTCCAAATATTTTTAAGTAAATTGGCTTTGCCCGGAAATTGCTTTCACTCTGTAACGTGTTCTTCTATCCAGACCTTTGAAATAATATTTTAGTTTGAAATAGCTGCCATGTGGCTGTCATTCTGAAATGATTGTCCTGGTCATTTTTGGAACATTTAGAATATGATGTACAGTATTTTACTTACATATTTTGTTTGTGTGTAACTGTTGGCAACAAGGAGGGAGCTTCCCAGGGCTTTTTCTATTTCTGGTATGCCCGTGAGATATTCAGATGACTTAGCAAGACTGGGGTCCTTGTATCTAGAGCAGTGTTTTTCAATCTTAGCAACTTTAAGTTATGTCAATTTCAAATCCCAGAATTCCCCATGCTGGCTGGGAAACTTTTTGCATTTTGTATGCATTTTTGAATGACAATTGTACCACAAAATATAGAAAAAATGCTGCATTTTGGTTTAAGAATTACGATATGAACTTTAAAATTTTTGCATCACAGAATGAACCAAACAAGTGTCCTTATTCATATACAATTCTGGAAAATGCAACTAGAATCATAGAGCTGGAAAGGCATTTAAGTCATTTAATTCAACTCACTGCAGGAATCCACATTCACACATTGTCAACATATGGTTGTCTCGCTTCCACTCGAACACATTCAGTAAATGGGAAGCCACCACAGCTCTAGGTAATTAGTTTCACTGTTGAATTGTGCTTAAAATTACAAAATTGTCTCTAACATTCACTTAGAACCTACCTTCCTTTGCCTAGAATTTTGAAAGAACACAGCATAAAATTTATTGTGCGCTCCCCAAGATGATTAATAAAGTCAAACAGTAATATAAAAGTAATTTAGAAACAGTGAAAATATATTTTAAAAATAAAAAGTAAGGAAAATTAATTCTAAATAAAAGCCCACTAACCAGGCCTACTTTAACACTGTCTGTTGGAAAATATAATTTTCAAAGACACTGAGAAATAATGATCTCACAAGTCAGATAATTTGGCAGTCCAGACTATCAAAATCACCCAATTCACCTGATATATTGGAAAAAATTTTTTAGAGATACCAAATCGCAGACACGGCATTTCTTAACTTTTCAGTGATATATAGGACTGACATTTTCATTTAAGTCTATAGTATGGCAAAGGATTTCAAACTAATATAAATACCCACAGTAGTATACGGATAGTCCTTGACTTACAATACTTCATTTAATGACTGTTTGAAATTACAATGGCACTGACAAAAATGACTTATGACCATTTTTCACACTTATGACCATTGCAGTTTCCACATGGTCAAAATTCAGATGCTTGGCAACTGACTCATATTTATGACTGTTGCAGTGTCCCAGGTTCATGTGACAAGCAAAGTCAATGGGGAAGTCAGATTTGTTTAACAACTGTGTTACTAGCTTAACAACTGCAGTGATTCACTTAACAAATGTGGCAAGGAAGGTGGTAAAATGAGGCAACATTTGCTTAACAAAAATCTCACTTAGCAAGAAAAAATTTGGGCTCAATTTTGATCGTAAGTCAAGTGCTACTGATACTTTTTTTTAAAAAATCATTATGCTGGTCTCAAGTTTGGAGGCAAATGCAATTGGTAATATGTTCAGTCACTAGGAAAAGCACTGGTACTGTTTCTTTTTAACATTTTTATGAATGATCAATCAATACATCCACAGAAGAAGCTTTTCGTATGCTGACTAAGCCATAGCAATGCATGCAAGGGCATTTATCCAAATTAAAAAAGGTGCTAACAGCAGTGTTAGAAAAATTATTATACTGCCAGCCAATTTACATCAAATGCAAGTAATATATAGGTCATACTCTTCCATTTGCAAGCTAAAAATCAATTTGGGAATTGAATATCTACTATAAAGGTAGAATCACAACAAAACCCCAGTAGACTGTAATTCAAAGTGATTTAGGATCAAATACTTTTATTTCATTCCTTCAGTATTATTAGTTTTATTCAAAATCAAAACATATATTAACAAATAACATCAATAATAATAAATTAAAAGCAAGAAGGTGAGATGAAATACTTTGTGATTCCTTATAACTTTTTTCTCAATTGCACTTAAAAATATCCATACATCCTTTAAATATTTAAGACCACTAAGTGCAAGAAAGTTAAAAAGAACTTCAGTACATTTTCCAGATTTTGTTTTCATATTTCTTTGAGAGATGTCAATTATTACAAATCAATTTGCTTAAAAAGTATTTATAGACTTTTGTAGACCAAAATATAGTTAAAATATAAAACATCCTACATAGATAAACTATTTGCAGCAGAAATTAAACATAAGTTGATTTTGTTCAGGTGTGGAGAATTCTAATGGCAATTCCTATAGCAAAAGGTCTGATTACCTTTCAAAGAAACATTAGATTACTGGACATTTAGTAAGAAATGCACTCTTGTATGTTAAGACTAAGTGATTAAGGAGAGATTAGTTCTAAACTCCAAGGCCAATATGAGGAAATTGAAGAGTATATGTTTAGTTGATTTCATTTTAGTTCTTGAATACAGACACATAAACACACATGCCAATACATCTACATTTACACCTACACAAATATGCATATATACACACAAATAATCTTGGTCATATATATAAATATCTTCTTCAATACTCTCAAGGCCAGATATCAAGGCATGGCAGTAGAAGTGCTTTTCTAACCTATGGCACAAAAATCTGATTTAAAAAAAGGGGGAATGATAAGGGTTGTCTTAATATATAAGGTCATTGCAGCAGAGATTGTGAGATATTAGCCTTATCTTTGAATATCAGGTTGGGTTGTCACTCCAAGCATGGATGTAGACTGGGGTCTCAACTTACAGTGAACCAGATCAGAAATGAATTAATCTTTCAAAAGGGAAAGGAGACTATCTATCTACACAACATGGTCCAAAGACTGACTGACACACACACACACACACACACACACACACACACACCACTAATGTGCTTGGTGGCAGAGCCTCCAACAGAGCTCAACAAACATCCAAACTGGAAGAGTGGGTTTGGGAATGATCAGGGAACTCAGAGCCTAGATCTCAGAAATTTAGACTGCATTGCTTCTAGCGCAAAGGTATCCTTGTAAGCACAACACTGCGTTTCAATAGCCAATTGCTGTGCAGCAAAATGTTTCATGTGTTGGCTTCGAATAATTTGTTTACTGATTAATAATTATTTCCTGTTATGGTCTGCATATTTGGTTATAACGTTAGAGCCTTTTTTACTCATAGCTGAAGTTTTGAAATCTTCTAGGAGATAGAGGATGAAATAAATGCTTAGATATTTGATGACTTTCACCTGCTAAATTGGGCTGTCATTAATTTTTCCTAGTATGAGGAAGATTGGTAAGGCACCTATTAAATCCAACCACCTTAGTTTCTGAGTGGTTGATTTCCAATGTTTCATTCTGACAAAATGGTGCAATAAATAAATAAACACTTCATCTTAGTCTACTAGCAATAGCAACGGAGAATGGATTATGAGCCAAAGACAGAGGGGAAAATTCAGCTTTAGTAAAAGGAAATTAAATAATATTGAGGCTAGAACCTGGTCAGTTCACTATCATTTATAAACCCAAGTTGCACGGTGGTATTTTCATGCAGCAACATTATTCATTGAAGAAAAAGGAAGTCTTCCAATTTCCAATTTCCACTATAATCACTCACAGGGATTTGAATGGAATGCTGCCTTCAAATCTACAAGGGCTGTATATGACTATGCACTTCACAGACAGGTGACACAAAGCAGTCCATTCGTCTAAAACCTGCTTATTCACAGCTAAAATATTTTCTTAGGTCAGCCAATGGGTGAGTTTTGTGTACAAACATGTCATTCCACACCTGGTCCTTTTTGCTCTAAGGGAACCTAAAAACCAAAACATGGTTTTGTTTTCAGGCAAATTGTCCAAATCAGCCTCTCCCATTCATTCAGTCAGCTAATCAGCTGTTTGCTTCTCAGGAATGCCTTGTACTCCTTCGTCAAGAAATTAAATATTTCCCAAGAGAGAAGATCATTATTACCCTAGACAAGACAGCAAGGACAGTACCTGCATCCAATTCATAATCTAAAACCTCTTCTATCAATTGTTGGGGGCAATATGCTGACTCTGTAAACTGCTTAGCAAGGGCTGCAAAGCACTGTGAAGCAGTATATAAGTCTAAGTGTGATTGTTATTGCTACTGCTGAAACCTACACTATATCTGTGCCTGTTCACAAATCTACTTCCAGCTTTCCAAATACAGATTTCCCAAGGGTTATGTTCATGCCAAGGCCTCAATAAATTAAATAAGCATAGAACAATCAGTTATAAAACTACCTGTGCTAGTTTGACTAGTTTCACTTATTTCAATTTTATAGGTAGTTCTACCATTTACATGATGTTTCATACCTTTAATTCTATCCCTATCACCTCCATTCAGATGTTTGCAAGAACTTATTTGACAATCTGCAGACATAAAATACCCTAGTAAAGCTGTGAGTTTCCCATTTTCTTTTAATGTTAAATATGGATTTGATAACACCATAATGACTTAATAATTTTTTTATTGTGTAATTTGCTCAGCTTGTTTTCTCCAAAATTCAACTCATAGTTTATTTGATATTGTAGTGTGTTTCTCTAACTTTGAATACTCTCCAACACAGTTGGTGAATTGTTTTGTTAATATATGTGACTATGACAGGAGCATTATACCACCTAAGGAATATCTTTAATACGCAATGATTTAGATTTATAAGGGTAATTTTGCCATTTTTTATTCCAGTTCTTATATTTATTTCAGTCCCCAAGTCCCCAAAAGCATTTCTTATGTTTTTCTTTCCCGCATTTCTTTCCCATATTTATTTCCAGTAGGAGTTATATATTTGAAAGACAAATCCTTTTGCTCCTCTATATTTCCAAATCGAACTAAACGTTCAGATTCTGTTAAAGGTTTAGTATTTAACTTTAGTATTTTCTTTTTTTCAAAAAAATAGCAATATATCCTTCAGCTTATCCTCTTCAGTTGGTAAAACTATCAGTTTCTTTCTTTCTTTCTTTCTTTCTTTCTTTCTTTCTTTCTTTCTTTCTTTCTTTCTTTCTTTCTTTCTTTCTTTCTTTCTTTCTTTCTTTCTTTCTTTCTTTCTTTCTTTCTTTCTTTCTGCCTGCCTGCCTGCCTGCCTGCCTGCCTGCCTGCCTGCCTGCCTGCCTGCCTGCCTGCCTGCCTGCCTGCCTGCCTGCCTGCCTGCCTGCCAATCTAACCCTATTGTCTTGCATTTCTCAATTTATTTGAACTCCAAATTGGAGAACATTTTCATTTAGAACAGGTACAAAAAAAAAGAGAGAGAGAAACAAAGACAATGCCCAGAACACTATTATCCCGAAGTCTGCAAACTCCCTTTGCAGTGAAGCATCCCAGCTATCCTAAGAAATTTTCTCCTGATCCTTTGCTACTTCAGAGACAAATACGCAAGTCTAGTGTTGGGATGCTCCACTCAGATGAGAAAAAGGGATCCATTATTGAATAAAGATGCTGAATTATCAAATGTAATTTGAAGTCCACTAAAGTGAATAAATAGTATATTCTCTCTGGAATAGCCTCTCCAGACATCCAAGGAACAATTGCCAGTCAGAATGAGAAAACAGCAACCAATGGATACTATCCTCTATAAAATCATATTGCAAGGCAGAGACATTTGAATGTGTGTGAAACATTCCACACAGCAACAAAAGCATTAAATACTAGAGAAACTTCAATTAGAGAAGGAATAAGCAGAAATGACTATGAAACATTGCAGATAATGACATAGACATTAATGAGACAGTGTAGCTTCCTATAATTTGGTCACTTGGAAGATGTCAAAATAATGTTGCTAGGTCAAGAGTCATCAGGTAGGTCAAGGGTCATCAGGTAGGGTCATCACTGGACCAGAGACTTGCAATTGTAGTGAAAAGTAGACAATGCAACATCTTCTATTTTGTCCCTTATTGGGACAGACTGTTGTCCCGTTACAGGACTTCACTGACACCATTCATGAAGACTGAAATATAGAAAGATAAATGAGGGGATGAACAATCATGAGAAAAAGATCTGTTCTCAACAAATCTCTACAGGATAGGCAAGAATACCTCAAGAAATCATATTCTAATAGGATGCTATTCCTTATATAACTTGTGCAAAGTTTTCAAAAGCAGACAGCAAAGTCAGATTCTGAACAGAATAGTTGACAAGTGTCAAATCAGAATTGGATTTGAAGGACGAGGGCATGTCCAGTAGCAACCAGGAACATATATATAAATGCAAGTTTCATTTGCTCAAAGTATTTGAATATGTTCTCCATATAGACATTTCTAAATGCTGACACTGCAACAGTAGAACTCAGTATAGAAAACTTAGAGCAAAATATAAACACACTGTATTTGACACAGTGCGATGAAAATAGCCATGACCACACATAGAGTCATAGGTTTTCACTTGCTAGAGTTTTATATGTTTTGCTTTCTGCTGCCACATTTCATTGTGACTTTATCTATGTTCATTCAATCCAGCCCTGCACATCACAGTCACCTCCTGACAACCCACCCCTGCTAAACCATTGAGAGAACAGACTTCCATAAACAAAGCAGGTTTCTGTTAAGATAAAATCTACTGATCTCATTATTGATTGCCTGCTTTCCGGGAGGGTTTTTTGTTTCCTGGAAGTTTGATATGGGGCAGCAGAGGTGACAACAGATTGGCACTGAGACCTGGAAATTAAATGGCCAACTATTAGATCAATGTCATCTATGGAGAGGCTGAAGTGTTTGGAAAAAGCATTAGGTGCTGTCTCGACTTAATCTTTCTCTCTTTTCTTTATCTTGAATCTCTTTGGATCCCTCCCAGGCAATTTACTTTACCAATTGCTGATTTCTACTACACAAATATATCTTCTTGTAGAATTATTGAATGATTCTACAATTTGAACATTTAGAATGCTTGTTTCCTTAGGATAAATGAAACAAAACAATCTGGAAAAAAGAAAAACACTGTAACAAAATTGTTGGTTGAAATCTCCAACTTTGAGATTTCTAATTAATCCTACTAAATAGCAATCTCTGAAAACTAAGGTTGCATCGGAATTGTGATCACCTTACAGCAAAGTTTCAGCTGATATCTGAAGTTTATAGAATCTTTAATTAGGAAGACTTTGATCCAGATCCTCATTCTGCCATGAAACTAATTCATTGACCATAATAAGGCAGTCTACCCTATCACACTGGTTGTAAATCAGGAAGTCATCCTTCTCATTTTATTTAATCCAATAAAATATATATTAGCAACATACTATATTGTATGATTCAGATAGGGCAGGGGTGTCCAATTCACGGCCCACAGGCTGAATGCATAATGCACAGGCCATACCCCCCCCCCCCCACCATTTTAGCAAAGGGGAAAAAATTGTGATACATCGCGTGATGACAATGTGATGCCACAATTTTGACACCCCTGATATAGGGAAAAAAAATCTAGGGAACGATGAAGGTTCCACAGATCTAGTAGCTTCTCATTCTCATAACTTTCAATGTGTATCCAAATCCAACAGGTCTTCAAACCTGACATGGTAATATTTTCTCAGCTGATTTTGCTATTTTTCTTCCTGTTCTTAAGAGAACTGAGTAGCCTAACCTTAAATGTCTGTTTTGGCTATTGAAGTTACAAGTACAATATCAAAAGTTTGTTCTCGTGGAACTTAAGTCTCAGTGAATTATGCTAATTAAGTAGGAGGTATGCTAAGGTACTAGACGCTACAATTCAAGCTTCCTGGGTTTTGTTTTGGTAGTAGACAGATAGTTGTGCAGGTTTGTCTTAAGCATTTAATGCACAGAAAAGTCCAATAAGTGAATCTGTCACTTCTGGTTTTCCTCAGGTTCTTGTTTTTTTGCCATCACTTTGAGCTTTTTCTTTGCATGATTCTTTTAACATATGATCACTTAAACCACAATGTTTTTGCATGTCCTTTTCCCATTTATACACATTTTTGTATGCCTTTTTCCAACAGAGGGTATTGCAAGAATCAGAGAGGCATGAAATTAGGTAAGTTCGCATTAAAATGCAAACTGAATAAATTTCTCACCCACCTCTAGTGTGGAGTGCTTTAGAAAATGTGTCTTTCTATTTCTTTGCAAAATGAAGGATTATAGGAAACTAAAAATGGAATCCTAAAGCACAAACTGCAATAGAAAATTTGCAGCATACTTTAATAGGGGAAAGCCACCCAGAGTCACTTTGTAGGGGACACATGGTGGAATAAACATTTAATAAGTAAATAAAAATAAAGAAATTGAATTCTGCAGGATTTGGGGCAAAATAATTGATCTAAAAAGACTGATCAGGAGATATTGTTAGATGTTTCTGGAAAATATCCACTTTATCCCCCAAAATTTCACATATGGAGACTAGGGTACTTATGTGCATTTCTATGACCTAATTTAACTGTCTATAATTGACCTCCTTCACATTGCTGGGAGCTTTTTGTGTGTGTGCCAAAAAGCCCCCATTCATTTATTCTTCAAAAGCCTGTCCTACACTCCCTTTCAAAGGAAGGATGTGTTACATTCATTATTAACTATTTTAATGTGGAGAGGGGAGGAGAAAAATGGAAGATTCAAATGGTGAATTTGGGTTTGTGGGTCATTAATATTACAATCCCTAATAAAATAAATAACATGTAAACTTTTCAGAGATTTCTTTAACCTATCCAAAATGATGGGATTTTTTCAATGCAGTATCTAACACATTTGGCACCTCATTACCTCCAGCAATTTTCTGGTTCCTGGTGCTTGCTTCCAACTGTTGACTTTTCCTTCTGTTTGAGTCTCTCCCTAAAACCATCATCATTATTTATGTTCAAAGCACAAATACTTTTAACGGCATACATTAAAAGCTATACTGATTCACATTTAAAAGCAGGTAGTATATATCAGAATAATACATCATCAGAATGGCTACAATATTAAAGAATAACAATGGTAATTGTACAGAAATAGGCTACCCTTCTGAAGATGTGAGAAACTCTTGTCAACTAAAATATATTCTCCTCCTCCAAACTTTCAACGCTGTTGGTTAGAAGTGACACTATTAGAGCTGCCTGGCAGGCTGAATAGAAAGGCAACATGGGAGAACCTGAGAAAGGGTCTCTTTTCCCCCCACTGGGCAAGGGCTTAAATGTTCATGCAGAGAAATGTTATTAAATTTTCTTTCTAACGATGTGGTTCGTTAAACCTGGTAAGTGTGAAGATATTTCAGCCAGATGGACATAAAATATCAGTTAAATAAGTGGCATAGAAGGATAGTGTTCCAATCAAATTCATCCTACACAAGAAGTAATTTGAGGTTTGGTCTGTTTGGAGACTTTTAGCAGGAGCTTATTGTTCCGGCAGGGCTCTCAAGCCCAAGGAAGGTGCAACGTTGAGCCAATTGGTCACAAAATATTATTTCCCAATCTATGCTTATTTTCAATTTTGATAGGTAACTGTTCTGACCCCCCCTTCTTCCCTCACCCACACAGAACACGCTCCGGAACAATATGGGTGTTCAAAAGTATCTTGGTATCCATAAGTAATTTATCTATAGATTGGAAATAACAATTAACAAAATGGTTTTGCATATATTGGATTTATTTGTTAGTTTCAGAAAGAAATTGAGGCATTCAGCAATAGTATGAGATGTGCTGCTCAAAATGCAACTACATTTTATTTTGTATTTTTAATTTGTAAAATATGAATTATGGTGGCTCCTGGTAAAGTGAGAGCCAAACAAATTTTGCTCTTATGCTACATATAGCAAAGTGAATCTTTGCTGTAAGGAATTAGATTTTTCCTGTTCAGTTTCTATGATCTTTGCTGATATCTGAAGTTCAAATGTGAAATCAATAGGTTAACATTAGTAGTGATGAATGTAAAACTTTTGGGTACAACGTTGTTCATAGCAATCAAAGAATTATAATGAGAATGAGGTGCAAGCTCTTTTCCTGATACTACTCTGGTTACTGCATTCTCATGAGTATAAGAAGAAAAATGAATGAATGTTTCAATTACATATAACCACCCCCCCCCCGCTATATTTGACTTACTTCCTATAAACCTGAGTAAGTTAAAAATTAAGATGTGATTTATTTATACCACCCCATGTAATTTTATCATGGAACCAGCATATACTGGAGTTCTTCTAAGTCAGTACCATTTATAATAGTTGACAAAAGATGTTGGGGGCTTCAGGCAGAAATATTCTGTATCACCATTTGCAGATGCCTAGGCATGAATTTTCTTTATTTTGCCATGTATTCTATGCCTGAGACATTTTTTTGGCCTTCCTTTTTTATATATTTTCCTCTTGAGCACAATAAATGACATTTTGAATCCAGATCTTCAAAAATCTCTCTTTCTGGAAAAAAAAGTCTCATTCATTTAAGCCAATTTCAAGTGGCACAAGGATGCACCCAGAATACTGAGCTTGTCAGCTTTTCTTTTGATCATCAGAAATCTAGAGAAAGCCAACCTGTATTGGGGGGGGGGGAGGCTACTGTAGTTAATGAGTTTCTTCACCAAAATCATTAATCTGGTCTAAAAGGAAAAGAATGCTGATAAGGGTCCCATATCTCACAGGAAGAACAAGGAAGATGGCTGGCTCAGATCACTGTTGCTATTAGGAGGGGTGCTTTAATGGCCTTTTTCATATCTATCAAAATGGATGTTGGAGACAAAAGTCTTTTCGATGGCAAGCTGGTGAAATAGAATGAAACCTCTCATTCTAACCATTTTACTTTTGCAAAAATGAAGGAAAGGAAAGAAAAAAGGGTACCGGGGACAAATCAACTAATATTAGCAGAAGTTTAACATCACTTTAAAAGAAAGAGATTGACCTACTGAGAAACTACATGAGTAAATGTGTAGCAATACACTGATTATTACTGTTTCCCCTCAGGCAAATACCTCTCTTAAGCATAAGCTGCACTGGAACATTTTGTTTTATTACCTTGTGAGATAAGTGAGGGAAAAAAGCCTTTAGTACCTGGGGAATTAAAAAAAAAATCAGACTTGTCATATCAGTGTCTGCTCTCAATTTCATGCCGGGTGCATAATTATAACAGTGTTTAAATTGAGCCCAGAAGAAAGATGGGTTCAAGTGCAAATTAATTTTAGATTATCACAACAAAGGCAATCAAATCTCAACAAGCTTGCCAGCAAAATACTTTGCTGAGGTCCCCAGGTCCCTTTCCGCCCCCAACTTACAACAAAGACCTTTCAGCTCAAATTAAGCTAATGATCTAATGTAACACTCCTGCCTACCTTTCTGAGTTTTATTATTGATTTTGATTCAACGTAGCCGGGTGGGGGAGTGTGGGGAAGCCAGGAGGGTGGGGACACAGAGATGGAAATATCAGTATTTAATGTCAGCCGAGTGACAAAATAAACAGTCAACAGGCTTGACAAGATCTGTGTGGTGTCAGATTGTCTTAGCTGGTAGAAACTATCAGACCGAATTGACAGACTTGAAAGATATTTGAATTTTATCTGAGCCCCTTTTCCTCATTCAGGCAGAAGCCAAAGTCAGTGGCAACTTCACCTTCCTTACCTATCTTTCAGCACAGCTTTTATAGAAATCCAACATCTTACTCTATCCTATGGGAATCTGCTGGGGGAATGGAGAGAATCAAGTATGGAGAGGAGGGGGGGGCGGTCAAGTCAAGCCTCATTACCTCCTCATTACCTTTGCAAAAGTGGAGTGAGAGAAAATTTTATCTAGGGAACACAAGCTTGGGAATCTCATTGAGAGTTCGGTCTGGTTATTGCACAGCCAACCATGGAAAGCTGCCTCTGCGGGATTAAAGTTTTCTCCCCATTCCTCTATAGTAATGATCTGCTCATTAAGGTTTTTAAGGGAAATTACTATCACTTATCATTATGCCAGTCACTCAGTAAGCAGCATTAAACTAGGAGTATCAGTCGAAGCTTCCCCCCCCCCCCCGCTTCTCCCTTTGCTCTCTGACAATCATGTGGAATTAAAGAAAACAGAAATTCCAAGGTTGGTTTTTATAATTCCAGATTCATTTATATGTAATTTCTGTACACGAGTATTTGGTTACATGCCCCTAGGTCAGACACAGAAGGTAAAATTTAAAATTTGTTTGGAAAGAAAGATGAGATTACATCCTTCGGAAATAAATCCCTAGAATGTTATTGCTCTTACAAACCCTGCATTTTTATAACCAGAAATTGTCTCAGAGTTTTTAAGCATGGCCATTCAATGCGAAGGCTATTTTTTTGACCAAACCATGGGTGACAAAGATAGATTTTTAATAATAATAATAATAATAATAATAATAATAATAATAATAAGAATAAGAATAAGAATAAGAATAAGAATAAGAATAAGAATAAGAATAAGAATAAGAATAAGAATAAGAATAAGAATAAGAATAAGAATAAGAATAAGAATTACAGCAAGTAGAAATAACTTAACTGTTTCTCACCTGCTGGAGTGAATCGAACTTCAGCTTTGTGGAAGGTTTTGTAAAAAGTCGCTGACCCTGTGACTTTCTGTTCTCTATAAGGCAGGCCTAATCCCTTTCTGCATCTATGTTTCTTTAGCTTTTGGATTCTATATTTTTAGTGTTATTGTAATAACACATGCCTTTGCTTAAAGACGCTTTCAGTCCAACTTTTGTAATGAGCAACAGTTAACATTTAGTTAAATTAAAAACAAACAAATAAAAATGCTTAATTCATTCATTAATTGCTTCATTAGCTGGCATATTTCAAAAAAAAAATATTTCCATGGTTTGTTTGTTTTTTCTTTCTCCTTTTTCTTTTGTCCTCCTGGTTTCCACCACATGCAGGATCATATGCAAAAGGGCAAAGTATTAATCTCACATCAGAACTCAAGAGTTTCTAAAAATTGTGTTTGGCTTGGAGAATCCCAGCATGTCATATCCTTGGCCAGAGGCCAAGTCAGTTGGAGAAGCCGAACAATGCAGACCATCTACCACATTTTTCAGCTTTTCCTCCACTGGAGGGAGCTGTGACTGAAGGCCACACGCTTCGCTGTTGAAAAGAAGAGTTGTGCTTTTTTCTTTTGTCTCCTCCCACTTTGGCCAGAACATCTACGGTACAGAGCAAAATAAATAAATAAAATAAAACAGCAGCAAAATGTGAAAAGTAGCAATCATCCAAGTGAAAGAATTCCTGATGAACGTTTCCTTGGCTGTTGCTCCCTAGTAACTTTAAAATATTTATTTGTTTATTTTTATTGTGTACTGTACACAATACAGGTAGTCCTCGACTTACAAAAGTTCATTTACTGACCATTCGAAGTTACAACAGCACTGGAAAATGTGGATTATGACCATTTTTCACATTTACGGCCATTGCAGCATGCTCCTGGTCACATGATCAAAATTCAGATGCTTGGCAACTGACTCATATTTATGACCCTGTGTCATGTGATCACCTTTTGTGATTTGACAAGCAAAGTCAATGGGGAAACCAGATTCACTTAACAACCATGTTACTAATTTAATATCTGCAGTGATTCATTTAACAACTGTAACAACAAAGGTCGTAAAAAGGGGCAAATCTCACTTAGCAACTTTAAATTTAGGCTCAATTGGGGTCGTAAGTTGAGGACTACCTGTTACTGTTGTAGAAAGGAGAATTTTAAGTTTTTGCTTAGCCACCAGACAATAATGTCTTTTTCCATGCATTTGAGCTGAAAATCCCATTTTCATACAAAAATGTGAATCCTATGGTTTCTAGATTTTTTTCCCATGAACCAGCTGGTAAAAGCTAAGGCATATCTGAGCTGCAAAACGTTAGAAGAAAGTAGAAGACAACCCAATGAGTTGAATTTAGTAGTTTCCTCATTTCTGCAGTTCAACTATGGTCACCTGTGGTCACCTTATATGTAACGAGGCAACTGATAAAACAATTGCATTAACAACTAAACCCATTAATCATGTCATGCATGTGCTTTTCAGTCAGGGATTAGAGCCAATACTTTCAGAGAAGTAATCAGGATTTTTTTTCTGGCAAACCTAGCAAGGAGCTGTATGATATGTGACAGCTAGGTGGCCAACAAAGTAATTGTTGCTCTCATTTTCATAGTTTACAACCAACAAATGCTTACTGTGTGCCATAATATATTCACTTCTCTTTGAGACACAGCAAAACACTGAACTCTTAATTTGGTGTGGACATGTAGATATCCAGGGGCATATAAATAACAAAGGCAGGAGAGATGGGGCTTGAGGGCACTGGGGGCTCTGGATACTCTTTCCTTCACACCTTCAAAACATCTGATTATATGACTAATAGTAGCCGCAGTGAAGGAGCAACACAGAAGGAAGAGGGAAGTGCGAGAGGAAAAATGACTCAATGCTGCTACTATAGATCTTATGTAAATAGGGTGGAGTAGAAACAGATTATACAATAGAAGCAGAACCTTAGCAGGTCTTGTCTTTGTTAGCCAGTCTTCCTATTCTCCTGAGTTCTTGCCTGAGGTTGCAGCAATGGCAAGGAAGTGTGACTCTCCTTTCCTCACCTGGCCTCAATTACTGTACTGTGTGTAGGAATGATCCTGGGAGAAAGGAGGGAAAGATAGAGATTAGACAACTGTCATGCAAAAATTACCTCAACCCACAGAAGCAAAGGGGCTGTGGGAAGCATTTTAGGAGGAACCCTTCCTAGTTTTCAAGAGAGTAGAAAGAAAAGAAGGGAGAAATACTTTGCGACTTGTAAAATTAAAGTTTGTCCTTCGAGATACTTTAAACAACAAGCACAAAGTATGAATACTAACTCTATCTTTATTATAAGGTTACATTAACAGAATCTTGTAAGCCTGAAAGTATTTCTCCCCTCCTTTAGGGAGAGTTCCTTCTGAAATGCTGCTTCAGTGGACTGAGATATATTTTGCACAACAGTTATTTAGTCTGCAACTCTTCCTCCTGTCTCCCAAGGTCATTCCCACATATCATTACAATTATTGCCACTTGTCAGGGAAAAAAAATGCCCTGGGGAAATCTGAGATCAATGGACCGTGGCTGATTCCCTTCCGCATATCTTTTGAGATATGGAGAAAAATAAAAGTCTTTAAAAGTATTCAAATTAATAAACAAACTTTAATAATAAAATAATAAAAGTAAATGAAACAGAAAATAACTAATGGTTACATTTTGATAATGAAAGCTACGTCTGCCAAGCTGGCAGCCAAACAAAGAAGAAAGGAATTTTGTTCTGGAATGTGCAAACGCATGCGCAATAAATCACTTTCAGATAAGAACTTTTTGTTTTATGACCTGCGCAATAAAGCTTTCTTAGTTTAACTCTTGAGTGTCAGTTTAGGCAGTTCAGGCCTAGCAAACCTTTTAACATCGTGACACCCCTTCTTTTGCTAGTCTGGGCTGATGTCATCAAATCATCAATTAAGGCACATCTTCTTTCGCAGATATTCGTGTTGATTTGCGGCAAGTGGTTTGTTAAGCATGTCTGAGATCTGATCATGTGTAGAAACATATTGCAATTTAACAAAACCTTGCTTAACTAATTGCTTTGTGTTTTGATAACGAATGTCAATGTGTCTGGACCTAGAACCTGTGAAATGTGACTCAGAAATATAAACCACAGATACATTATCTTCTATCACGGTGATTGGTCGAATCGGACGTGTCCAGATATCTGTGATCAAAGCATCAAACCACGTTAGAGAATTACATCTGAAACACAAGCATATTCAGCTTCAGTAGATGAACATGAAACAAAACTCTGTTTTCTCACTTGCCAGTAAACAGGACAACCATTTAGGAACATCATGTAACCAGAAGTGCTTTTGCGTGACTTCTTGTCGCTCGCCCAGTCAGCGTCAGAAAAATAAATCAACTTTGGTTGATCAGTGTGTGTTGGTTCTAGCAATAACTTCACGTGTTTAGTGTGTTTTAGGTATTTCAACAACTTCTTAATGCATGACCAATGAAATTGTGTTGCCTTACCTACGTGTCGTGATAAAAGATTAACACTAAGTGCGATGTCAGGTCTGGTCCAACTACTAATGTATAATAGTGAACCAATGACTGAACGATAAAGTGTTTGATCCTCGAACTCAGGACTTGGATCATGTGTTAAGTTGTGAAAATCTGTTTACATGGGTGTCTTTGTTGTGCTAGCATCTTTCATGTTGCAATGATGTAGAATGTGGTCAATTTTCTCTTCTTGTGAAAGACTAAACCCCTTCTGTGTCTTTTCAATTTGAACACCTAAATAAGTGCTAATGTGTCCTAAAGATTTTAGTGTGAAGTATCTCTGCAAACTCTTAGCAAAAATCTCACTCATTTTCTTATTTGGACCAATATAAACAAAATCATCAACATAAACAAGAATTATCTCATATGCATTGTTAGATCTTTTTGTGAACACGCATTCATCAGTTTCGGACTTAATAAAGCCCATTGAATTTAGTTTGTCAGTAAGACATAAATACCACATTAAACCTGACTGTTTCAGACCATAAAGACTTTTGTTCAGGAACCAGGTATCCCCTTCTTGCTTTCGGAATCCTGGAGGGCTTCTCACGTAGATCTCTTCATCTAGGTCTGCATGTAGATAAGCTGTGTCCACATCAAATTGAAAAACTTCTAAACCAAGAATAGTTGCAGTGGTTAAAGCAATTTTTACACTTTCAGTTCTGACTGTTGGTGAGTAAGTGTTTGTGTAGTCCTCAGGATAACGTTGAGCGAAACCCTGAGCTACCAGTCTGGCTTTGTATAAAGACTCACCATTTGGTTTCTTCTTGATTCTGTAGACCCATCGAGTGCCAATGACTTTCTTGTTTGCTGGAGGTTTTGCAGGTGTGAATACATTAAGTTTCTTTAAACTGTCCATTTCATCCTGCATTGCATCATACCACTTGTCTTGTTCTGAATCAGGAAGCTGTTTGATTTGTGTGAATGTCTCTGGAGGAAGAGTAACGTTGCAAATCAAAGGTAATGGTGACTTTGTCAGTTGCCATGAATAACGTTGTGGAGGGATTCCTTTTGTGGCCCTCTTGGAGCGTCTAGGAGCAACAGACCAGTCTTCTTCTTCTTCATCATCATCATCCTCGTCCTCACGTTCGTCGCTAGCATCAGCATCCGCGGCTTGCGAAGACGGAACATCAGTTTGTGAAGAACTGGTAGAAGGAACATCTGCCTGCAAATTGTCATCAGGCTGCGTGGCATCTGGAACACCATCTCTAGGAAAATAAACTTCAGGATCATTGGAATGAATCCTGGATCAATCAATGTCTTCCTCGAAATTAGCAGATTGTGAAATGACAATCACATGTTTAGTATCGATGAATTTGAACCATTTTGAATTATCATCAATACCCATAAATCTCAGTCTCTTTGCTACTGTACCTCCCTTTCTTCTTTGACTTAAGGGAGTGTTCACCATAGCATATGAACCAAAAATGTGGAGGTTCTTGAGATCAGGCTTGTAGCCATACAGCATGTAGAAAGGAGTTTGATTGATTACACTGCTCCAAGTACGGTTGACAATGTAATTTGCATACTTGATTGCTTCACCCCAGTATGCATTACTGAGATTGGCATCTTCTAGAAGACAACGCATCATGGTTTGTAGAACCCCTTGTCTTCTTTCTACGACTCCGTTATGAGCCGGTGTGTATGGAGCAGATGTCTGATGAAGAATTCCATTCTTACGCATCCAGTCCTGGAAACGCTGAGACATGAATTCTGCACCACGGTCACTCTGGATTCTGGCGATGCGAACTTGGTATTGTGTAGAAACAAAAGCTGCAAAGTCTTTAAAAATCTGAAAGGTCTCAGATTTCTGTCTCATAGGATATACAAATCCATATCTAGAATGATTATCTACAATTGTTAAAAAATACTTTCTGCCACCAAGTGTTGGTGGGAAAGGACCCACTATGTCAGTGTGTACCAAATCAAAAATGCGTGTTGACCGGCGTGTAGCGTGTTTGGGAATTGCAGCCGCCTTGGATTTAGCCTTTTTGCAAACCGCACAATCCAAAAACACCTTACACCCCTTTAGATCCAAACCTTTTGCGAACTCCGGCATCTTTCTAAGAACACGGAAACTGGCATGCCCCAATCTTCTGTGCCACTTGTGAATACACCTGGAATGCAAAGGTTTACCAGTTAGTGAATTCTCAACATTAACAGTTTCATGAGGACCCTCAGGCTTGCTCTGAGCAATCTGTTTCTGTTTTCTTTGTTTGTTGGCTTTAGGAGCCTTTGGCACAGTAACGTTTTCTCTCTCTGGGACAACTCTCTCTGGGTTCACGTTGTGCCTTTTTGGAGTTTGCATACTTGCCTGTGCTTGCCCTTTAGGCTTTGGCTTTAAGTAATAAACACCACCAATCAGCATAGTTTCAGCAACAATATCTCCATCTTTAACTAAGTAACTTGCTTTTTCGAGGTGGTGAACCTGGAACTTTAAATCTCTAGACAAGTGACTTTGACTAAGCAAATTACTGGTTGCTGAAGGTATGTAATAAACATCAGGGATGTGTGTATCGAGTTCTTCAATGTAAACAGTTCCTTTTCCCATGACCTTGCAAGTGTGGTTGGTGAAGGAATACAGTTCTCGATACTCGGGCTCTGGTTCGCCCATCTCTGTGAAAAGTTCCCTTCTGTGGGTAACGTGCACAGCTGCTCCACTGTCTAAAGTCCACAAAAGACGTCTGTCGAACTTTGGATCAGGTTGTGGAACGTTGGTTATGGCCAGTGTCACAAGTGGAGTTTGTGGATCACGCCTTGGACCACGACGACCTTGTCTTCCGCCTCTACCTCTGCCTCTGGAATCTGTTCCTCTGGGCTGGTACGTTACGGGAGCTGGAACTCGTTGGGGACAATCCCGGGTGTCATGTCCCACACGGTTGCAGGTGTAGCACTTTGGCATCCTTGGAGCATAGCCTCTTCCTCGGAAGAGACGTCTGGCTGGAGCCTTTGATGCTGGAGGCCGTTGCAGATGTGGTGTAGCTAACCTGATAGCTTCGTTTTCCACTAAAAGTCTGCAAACGTGGTTAACTGTGCGTTGAGCAATAGGCACGTAGTTAATCTTTGCAACAGCATCTTTCCATTCATAATTCAATGAGTTAATGATGATGCTAATCATTTGGATATCATCGATTACATGGCCATTTTGTCTCAATTCACTTCTCATTCTTTTCAGTTTGGTCAAATGTCCACCAATTCGTTCACCAGGTTTCAACTTCGAACCATGGAACTCAGACATGAGCAAACATGAGGATTCAATTGAAACGGGCCTGTAGCAATCTTCCAAAATAGCCCATATTTCTTGGGCAGTTGCATCAGGTGGAAAGATACCTTGGATCTCATTTTCCATTGACATGAGTAAAGTCGTGATTGCTCTGTTTTCGAGGTCTCTTATCGCAGGTGTCCAGGGTTGACGGGGAGGATTAAAAACCATGGAATATGTGCCTTCTCTTCGAAGCAAGAGCGCAATTTCACTGACCCAGGCTTTATAATTCTCTCCTGACTCCTTTAATTTGGACTCACCAGTCAAGGGGGTGACTGTGAATACCTGCTGAGGAATGTGCATTGGAACAATTTGTTGCTCTGGTTGCAAATCTGGTTGTTGAACCAGGGGATGCTGGGGTTGCATCATTGGCCTTTGCGTGGCAACATCAAATTGGCTTCCTCGAATTCGCCTTTGGCTTTGCCCTTTTCCATCTAGGGAGGATTCAGCACCGCCAGGGGGTGTTGAAGACTTATCCTTTGAGGGCAAAGCTTGGGCTTCTGTAAAACTCATAGACAGATCTCTAAAAATCTGGTCCAACTGCTTCATCTTTTGCTGTAATAATTTTTCTCCGCCAGCAGATGGCAGTGCAGCTTCACTTTTTGGCTGCCTCACCTTTCTATACGTATGCGGAAGTTCAGTTGACTCAAAGGGACCACGTGACCTCGGTGACGTGTACATGTCTCTTTGTTCTGATTGACCAATGAACTCTGTGGGGTGTGTCTTAGGCTGTTGTTTTGAAGACAAGATGGCGTCCTCAGACATTTTGGGAATGGGGGAGCTTCTCCTACTTCGCCTTATCTCTTCAAAACACACTCTTGCCTCCCTAGCATATCTTTCGAAACGTTCTATTTGATCAAGATAGCTTTGCATTTCTTGCTCATCATCTGGGGGGATTTCATAAAATCTGCTTTCTGCGTGGGAGGATTTTTTTTGTGCCGGCAGTTGCCATTCATCAATTGTTTGATAATCTGCGAGGGTCTGGGAATGGAGTGGCTCTGGCAGAGTGGGAAGTTTTGGCTTGGCCCCCAAAAATTCATAATCTCCTGGAGATATTTTAGAAGGAGGAACCACTGACCTCGTTTCGTGGATGTCGCGTCCTGTAGCTCCTTCCCCCACATTTGGCTCGGCACTTTGTTGCTCCTGAAGCATGTTTTGATCTTGCTTCTCTGTGTCCGAGGGGGCCTCCTTGTCAGAGGAAGCTGATTCATCTGTGCTCACCCCATCTTTCCTTTTCTTTTTTTTCTTTTTCTCCGACATTGCTAATTAGGCTTAGTCAGTTATCTTTAGATAGCATGAAGGGAAAATACAGCCATAAATTGTAGCCATCTCAGCTACAGCCAACCTCTGCAACCAAGTTGTCAGGGAAAAAAATGCCCTGGGGAAATCTGAGATCAATGGACCGTGGCTGATTCCCTTCCGTATATCTTTTGAGATATTGAGAAAAATAAAAGTCTTTAAAAGTATTCTAATTAATAAACAAACTTTAATAATAAAATAATAAAAGTAAATGAAACAGAAAATAACTAATGGTTACATTTTGATAATGAAAGCTACGTCTGCCAAGCTGGCAGCCAAACAAAGAAGAAAGGAATTTTGTTCTGGAATGTGTAAACGCATGCGCAATAAATCACTTTCAGATAAGAACTTTTTGTTTTACGACCTGCGCAATAAAGCTTTCTTAGTTTAACTCTTGAGTGTCAGTTTAGGCAGTTCAGGCCTAGCAAACCTTTTAACATCGTGACACCACTGAGGTAGGGTTTAGTGCCTAAATTCTCTTACAAACAGAGGCTGCAATGCCTCGGCCCAGAAAACTGTACTAACTCCTCCAGTTAGAGTTCTAAGTGCATCACTTTGCTATTTCCCCTCTTCCCAACATAAAAAATATTTATTCCAATGAGCTAAAACTACCATTTTTTAAATCTTCCTGAGAATGTGACAGAAATAACCCTCTCCCTTAGTAAGAATAAATAATGTGAATGAATACTAGCAGAAATAGAGTCAGTGCCTCACTGAAACTGAAGAATCTCTAGATAACTGTGTATTATTTCTGAAATAATAAAATATAGCAAGATCTGAGGGGAGTTGCTGACAGCAAAAGTCCGTCAATCTTCATAGTTTCCTGTTCAGAGACTCCCAAGGCTCAAGTGTGAGCAATTAGCATTGCTAACTTTCTAGAAAGCTGTTAAAAGAAAGATAACTGGTATCATTAATTTACTACTAATGCTCTAATATAACTTTCCCTCAAATCTGGTTTTACAGTCTTGATCTAAATAAGTAATTGTCCAAATTAAGACAAAATCTTTCATTTTCACAGAAGAGGGCAAATAATATCTCAATAAAAAAAATGAACAGCTAAGATAAGATTTTATTTGACAAAGAGAAAAATCTTTGTATGGATTCATTTAAAATAGTATTTATTATCTGTGTGTCTATATACTATATAAATATTGTGTGTGTATCTGTGTGTGTGTGTGTGTGTGTGTGTGTGTGTCTGTGTGTATGCTGGTCTTGTTGTATTCTGGTCTTTTCCTGTGTAAGACAATCTCAATCTTACACAGGAAAAGACCCGAATACAAGACTAGCATTCCTACACCCGTGAAAATCTACGAAAACTAATATATATATATACATAAATGAATACGTTTGTCTCCAATGGATTCCAAAGAAAAACAATTACCAACCTAATCCAAAGGGAGACTCCCCCCAAAAACCAAGACACAGAACAGGACAATGACATCACCCTCCTCCCTTACATCAAAGACACCACAGATAAAATCAGCAAAATTCTCCACAAACACAATATCAAGACAGCCTTCAACACTGACCAAAAAATAGCCAACATCATAAGAAACCCCAAAAACAAAATCCAGCTAGAAAACCAAGCAGTCTACGAAATACCATGCAACATACATAGGACAAACGAACAGGAGAATAAATGCACGCATCACAAAACACAAGAACGCAGTAAGAAAAAAAGAAAAAAGCTTCCCCCCTGACCTTAAAGCTACAGCACATGAAATTAATTTTGAAGGAACCAGGTTAATCTCCAAAACAGAACACTTCAACAAGAGAATAATTATGGAAGCTATCGAAATAGAGAAACACCCCCACAACATGAATAAACGTGATGATACCTCCCACCTACCAGACATCTGGAAACCAGGCCTAGTCAACAAACGAGCCCCACTCACCACCCAGGCCATTACAACATGAAAAACAACGGACACACAGCCAGCACCAATCAGCACCAATCTACCAATCATGATACAACCACACAACCAATCATTCCAGTTACTGAAACAAAGCCAGCACTCCACCCCACCCCCACCCCCAACATTTATAGAAAGACGGCAGCTCTGACCATGCTTTAAGCCCAATATATATATGTGTATGTATTTGTGTTACAACCCCTGGTGTGCCCAAATATGGGAGGGAGCTCACTACTCCCTCTTTCTGTCATTCGGCTCATTACAGAAAACCATCCAGGCAGAAAATCATATTTTTATTTTTAATGTTGCCTTTTTATATTTGTGTTATATTTGTGCTGATAAATAAATAAAGGGAGACTAGTATAGATCTATTTCAAGCTATTTAGCTCTCATCAGCTAGCCATACCCTTAAAATATATTATATATATATATATATATATATATATATATATATATATATATATATATATATATATATATATATATATATATATATATATATATATATATATATATATGTTTTCGTAGATTTTATATATCTTCATATATATATATGTATTTGTGTTACATATATATATGCTGATTTTGTTGTATTCGGGTCTTCTCCCGTGTAGGATTGAGATTGTTTTTGCAACGTTTCAGCGAGATCGCACTCGCCATCTTCAGGCTGTGGTCTTAAAGTGTGACCGGAGCTGCCATTTTCTGTATATCTTGGTGGGAGGGGATGGAGTGCTGGCTTTGTTTCAGTAGGTGGAGTGATTGGTTGTGTGGTTGTATCATGATTGGTAGATTGGTGCTGATTGGTGATGGCTGTGTGTGCATTGTTGTTTTGTATTATAATGGCTTGGGTGGTGGGTGGTGTTCGTTTATTGGCTAGGGCTGGTTTCCAGATGTTTGGTAGGCGGGAGGTATCATCACGTTTATTCATGTTGTTGGGGTGTTTCTCTATTTCGATGGCTTCCATAATTATTCTCTTGTTGAGGTGTTCTGTTTTGGAGATTAGCCTGGCTCCTTCAAAATTGATTTCAGGTCCTGTAGCTTTAAGGTGCTGGAAAAGGGAGGAAGTTTTTTCTTTTTTTTCATACTGCATTCTTGTGTTCTGTGATGCGTGCATTTATTCTCCTGTTTGTCTGTCCTATATATATTGCCGGGCAGGTTTCGCATGGTATTTTGTAGACTCCTTGGTTTTCCAGCTGGATTTTGTCTTTGGGGTTTCTTAAGATGTTGGCCATTCCCTGGTCAGTGGTGAAGGCTGTCCCGATACTGTGCCTGTGGAGAATTTTGCCGATTCTATCTGTGGTGCCTTTGATGCAAGGGAGGAGGGCAATGCCATTGTCCTGTTCTGTGTCTTGGTTTTTTGGGGGAGTCTCCTTTTGGATTAGGTTGGTGATTGTTTTTCTTTGGAATCCATTGGAGATTAATACATTTGTGAGTTTGTGTAGTTCAGTTTTCAGGTGGTCTTTGTCGGCTAGGCGTTTGGTTCTGGAGATGAGGGTCTTGGCTACAGAGTTGATCTGTGCAGGGTGGTGATGGGATTGTGCATTTAAGTAGCGGTTGGTGTGTGTTTTTTTCCGGTAGATGGTGTGTCCTAGGGAGCCATTGGGTTTTTTGTAGATTAGGACATTCAGAAAGGGAAGTTGGTTGTTTGCTTCTATTTCTTTTTTTTTTTAAACAAAGTTTTATTGTTTTTTTAATATTTTACAAAGGGAAAAGGTATGGGAAAGGTTACAAATTTTGGCAGCCGCGAAATGGGGTAGGTGCACCCCCCCCTCCAAACTCATAGTGTACATTTGCATAAAATTCAAATATTACATAATAGCATATAGTCAGTGTGGTAAATTCAATTGGTAATTTCGGTCAGTTTATATCACATGGATTTTCTAACTTATTTATGTGATCTGAGCTTTCTTGATGTCGCCCCATCTCCCCCAGTTGGCAGTGCTCCGGCCCCTCCCGTGTCTTGTACATCTACTGAAGTGTCTTCTGATTTTTCTAGGAGTAGTTTATTTTTTCCATAAAGGCCTGCGCCTCTATGGGTGTATTAATTCTAACTCTTGTCTCCTCCCAGAATATTAGCATACCTTCAGGCAGTAACCATCGAAACCACACCCCCTTCTGGTATAGTTTATTCGCCAATTGCGAATAAAATTTTCTTTTCTCCCTCACTTTCTTGGGGATCTGTTTCAGAATGGTTATCTCCTTATCTTTGTATGTCAAGGCTTGCCCCCTTTGTGCATTCAGGATTTCATCTCTTGTGCTTTTCCTAAGAAATTTAATGTGTACCTCCCTGGGGACATTGTGTGTTCTAGCATACGCTGAGTTCACTCTATAGGCCAGGTCTATTTCCCACCCCATCTGTTGTTTTTCCTTCTGGATATACTCAGCCAAAATGGTTGTCATGATGTCCCTTATGTTTTCATCATCTGTCTCCATCACGTTCTGAAATCTAAGATAAAAAGACATTCTCTCAAACTCTATTTTCATTTGTTGGGTGTCAAGTTCTTTGTTTCCCCTCTGCACACCCTCTTTTCCCCCCTTCATCTCAGCCGCCCCATCTTCCAAAAGATCCAGTCTCTGTGAGTTCTTATTAATTTTATCCTGGTTCTCTTTAATTTCTTCTTTCATCTCCTTCAATTGTCTCTTTATTTCCTCTTGTCCCTGTAGAAGTTGTTGAAGCATTTGATGAAGCTCCAGGTCCGTAGATTTAGGTTGCTTGAAGGCTGTTAACATTGATTGTGTGCTAGGACTGGAGGTTGCAGATGTTGGGGCAGAGGCAGCAAAGCCTGACTTTCCAGGAGGTGGTCTTTTAGATGCCATTGTTTATAAAATAAAGAGTCCAGTCAGTATAAAGAAGAATCAGTCAGAGAGATAGAACAGCCAAGAGAGTCCAGGAGGCAGAGAGTCCAGGCACAGGGGAGTTTTCTAATCACCCTGGCAAAAGAGCAGTCGTTTTTCACTCCAGGGGGTTCAGAAGCAAACAATCTACAAGAGAATTATCCAGGTAGCACGGAGACAAAGACCAGAAGCCTGAAGCCAAAAGGTGGAGTCAAGTTTCACATTTCATGAAGACAACGGAAGTGTGCCATCTTGCACTGCCAGCTTCGGGTATTGAGGCAACAAATAAAGTTTTCAAAATTCAAAGTTCCCAGGGCTTCCAGATCTCATTGTCTTAAACCTTGAAAGTTTAAATCTGAAAATCCATTTAATAGGGGTGTGACATCTTTGGTTTGGCTCTCCCCCTCCTCCTTCCCTTGGGGCTGAGAGCTCTCTTGTTTCCAGCCGCTTGTCCAAGGGGGGGGGAATCCCCCTCCCCTCCAGCCGCACCTCTCCAAATCAAACCAAAAGTTCAAATTTGTACAGCTGACAGATTTTAAAGTTGGTAATAGGAATGAAGGGAGTCTACACCTCACCGCTCCGCCGCCGCATCCTTCAGCTTTCTTTTTTCACTCCGAACAGCCTGTCAGCGGAGACGCGCCCACGCGCCCTCCGATCTGCTCCCCGGTGCCTTGAGCGCACAGGGGACCTCCCGCCGGCCGCCGCCGATGCCGCCCCTCCAGCAGGACGCCTCTACAGGGCATCCTGTGCCCCCCAAGGAGTGGGGAAGCCCACTGGGGAGCCGGAGCGAGCAACGAGTTGCCCATCGCCGTCAGCCACCAGAACCAGAACTGTTTGCTTCTATTTCCATGGTGAATGTATACACACACACACACACACATATGGTTAACTCTTTTTCCTCATATTATGCCCAAGTTGTAGTTATTTCATGGACATTTAGATAATGTTATTTTGGCAATAATAAGGTAGAGTTTGCCACTAACTTCTTCCAGAGTGATTCTTGAGTTCCAATCTAGTGTATAGCTTTGGATACCAGGTAATCTCTTACTGGAGTACTAATTTACCCAGGTTCTGCCAGCGCTACAGCTATCCCTCGTGTTAGTTGTTTAATTTGGGAAAACCTCTACTTCACTATCAATTATACCAAATGACAATGATATAAACCAAGGTTACCAGAATAATTCTGGGGTACTGTTGTACTCAATAAATGTGAAAAATAAATGTATTTTTCTAATGTATTTTAATAATAGCAAATCTGAGGGAATTGTAAATTCAGTGAACTTGGAGTAACACATCTTGTCCATCCCAACAAACAATGATAGTTTGACTGCCACTGCTTTTCCCAAAAACTTCTTTGCCTTTTGCTCATTAAATTCAAAGCTCAGAGGCAGAGTTGAAAATCCTGTTATATTTCAATGAACTTCAGAGATTATTTATTTTAAATTATAATCTTTAAATTTAAAGGCTGGGCTGACTTCTGATGGCTTGGATGCCTTACATTTTTGTAAAAAAAAGTAAGAAAAAGAATTATGTGCATCAAAAAATAAACAAACATAAGGCACATCAAAGAGACAACAACAGGGACTCAACATCTACCCTACCCCAAGGCCTGGAAAAACAGTCAGGTTTTAAAAGACTTTCAGAATATCATCAGGGTGGCAATCATGTGGGTCTGAGTGTCTTTTTTCCCTTAGATTAAATCTAAACTCATATCACAACTTGGTTGGTTGAATTAAGGAGCAAATGTACTAAGTTCAAGAGCTCAAGATGGTCCTTTAAGTAGTCACAGTCTAGAGATTGTTTCCCATTCATTGTGCTCCTTAGCTATTTTCAGCTATTTCTACGTGGGACAAGCAAATTCTTTTAAGTTTTTGTTCTTTGCTTATTCTCTCTTTCTTCATGAATTGGTTTCATAAGAAAATGAAAAGGGAAAGACAACATCAAACGTCTTAGATATTCAGCACCATGGAGGTTGAGCTTAAACAGCATTTTGCGCAAGCTTTTCATTTGGTAGGAGTACATTATACTTTCTAAGTGGTAGGGAGGAAAGCTCCCCAAAATTAAAATAAGATCTTCAGAAATTGAAAAGCCTTTATATAAATGTAAAGAATATGACAATGATTTACATTTCATTTGAAAAGGTCATCTGTACCACAATACAAAAAAAGATGCCAAGGCCCAAGAAAGAATGCAGAGAAGAGCAACAAGGATGATAAGGAGTCTGGAGGCTTAATCCTATGAAAAATGACTAAAGGAACTTGGTATATTTAGCTTAACGAAGAGAAGACTGAGGGTAGCAGTCTTCCAATATTTGAAAAGTTGCCACAGGCATCAATATATCCTCCATAGCACCTGAGGGTAGGACAAGAGGACAAGAAACAATGGGTAACAATTTATCAGAGGAAAATCTAAACTGGAAATAAGGAGGAATTTTCTGACAATGAGAACTATTAAGCAGTGGAAGAGCTTGTCTCCCATAGTTGTGGGTGATTTTATCACTGGAGGTTTTTTTAAAAAAAGATTGGACAACCCATTTTTCTGGGATGGTGTGTGGACTCTTCCCTTGGGCAAAGGGTTGGACTAGAAGACCTCCAAGGTAACTTTCAACCACATGATTCTATGAGATTTTTGTCATCTAAAATATATATTTGACCAAGAATATGAGAACATAAAAGAGTACTGTGATTCACCCAAAAGACTATCTAATCTAATCAGCTGATCCCATAATGGTCAACTAGATGCTTATGAAAAGTGCAAGCAACATTTAATTATATCAGCAACAGACTATAGCAACTAGTGTTGAACACTTTCTCACTAGAAATAAGCAATACTGAAGTCACTGTGGCATGAAGTTATTCATACTCTTACAGATTTGCCTCCTTTAAAGGCAGTAGCCAATGCTACAGCTGTGATAGCAGTTTTCTTCACCTAAGTATCCATTTACCTCACTGGAATATCCCACCATTCCTCTTCACTATATCAACCCTTCTATTATTATGAGAAAAAGAGAAAGAAAAGTTCCAGTTTGCTTTGTCCATACTACACATCATTTTAGATGCTTTGGCTGTGTGCCTCTCTTTGCTCACTATTTTTATATGTTAAAGCACTGTGCCCATATTTATTTATGCAATTATTTGTAGACTGCTCATTTCTGAAATGACCCAAGGTGGTTTCATTATTGTCATCATCAGTAACAGAAAAATCAGTAAAAAAAAATATTCTAATCAAACTATATAATGGGTAGCCCTGGTACTGTCAACACCCTAAGGCTTGACAGAACATTCCCCTCATCTCCTGAGCAGTGGTGTATTAACCATTAAGTAGACTAAGCACGTGCTTAGGGCACCAGGCCCAAGGGGGCACCACAAAGTTGAGGAAAAAAAATCAATGAAGATTTTTACAGTATGTACAAAAGAGGGGGGCACCAAGATTTGTCAGTGCTTAGGACTGCTTAGGATCTGCCACTGCTCCTAAGGGGTGAGCACTACCACTATTCCTTCTCACAAAGTTAACACAAGATGAGTCACATCTAGAAAAGTAGCTCACTATGTATCTACTATATATGCCATATTTAAAATTTCATTGTTCATTTTTCCCAGTTTGAAAAAAACATTCTTTGGGGGCTCTTTGGATCTCGATTTATCCCATGTAATTTGTCACTGATGGCAAATTTGCCGATGATTACAATTAAAAATGAACAAGTTAAACAATGGAAAGAAAGACCACGGACGATTCTTTCCAACCCCTTTGCCAGCAATGACCATAACTGAGGTCTGCATTTCCTTTGTAAGAAAACATGAGGTTTTGTAAGTTTGTGAGTTTCTGTTTTCCTGTCATGTTGCATCTGTGTTAATGGGAAGGATAAGATGGGTTGCATACTCCCCGACCCACGTGTCTGGAACAAATAAAACAAGGCAGAAAAGGAAATTTTTCCAACCTCTTAAAGAGCAACTCATCTAAGGGCAATATGACCAGAAGGGATGTGGGAAGGAAGCATAGGAATGGGGAGGGGGAGCCTATGGATGGAACAGCAGGAAGCATTCCAAACAGCTGCCCAGCTGCTTCTCCCATAGGGGTACATTGTGGATGTTTTTTTCTCCATTTTTTGTTCACAACTCCTGGTTCAATCAGTTCTGAATGTGTTCTCTCTGCTGCTGCCTTCTCCCAACCTAACCAAATGTGATCCTCTTCTCTACAGTTTTTGAAAATTTGTCATTTATATTGTTTCTTTTATTCAGTTGGAAATAAAAAATTTGGACCCAATGCAGATCCTTGCAAACACCACTATTTATTGCTTTTGTTTTTAGTGGTTCCTAATCCATAAATAAAATCATGTCTTTTAACCCATAATTTTTCAGAGATCTTTGGTTATGAACTGTGCTCAAAACTTTGGAAAATCCAAATAAATAAATGCCTATCAAATTACCCTATCCACAACAGAATTTTAAATCAGATCCCTGAATAAATTAGAGAATCAATGGTCCTCCAAAGTTAGTTAAATATTAATTACTACAGCCTTTACTGTAGATCTATGGGCTGGAACTTATGGAATCTGAAATACGATAAGTAGAACATCATATGTCTCTTGACCTCTAGTTTGGTCTAGTGGTTAAAGCACCAGGTCAAAGATCAGGAAAATGTACATTCTAATGCTATCTTAGGCATGAAAGCTGGCTGGGTGACTTTGGGCCAACCAATCTCTCTCAACCCAACTCACTCATCATGTTGCTGTCATGGGAAAAATAGGATGAGGAAGGAGAATTAGGTATGCTCGCTGCCTTGAGTTATTGATAAAAATAATAAAGATGGGATAAAAGAAAAATAAATATACATTGATAATTATGTACCTGTAAAAGCTATATCGAAGATTTATTTTTTCCACCTACTTGTTAATTAATTAACATTTCCAATCATTTTCCTTGAATCTGTTTAGATTCCATTTTAAAAATTAAAATTATGCTAACTACTTTCCAATTCATAGAAAAGCTGTATTATGAGGAACTTGTTTTCACAATGAATTGTTTTAGACATTTCAGCTGGATATTGTTTAGAATCAGTGTGGTGCTCATTTAATTTAGCCAAAAGTTGTAGAAAAAAATCCTTGGTCTCCAAACATTCTTGGCTTGTAAACATATCAATACAGGATGTTTGGAGCTGTACTTCAACATCTGAAGTCACAGACTCCTCATTCCTTGTCTAGAGCATCTCTTGTTACAAATATACTTCTCCGGCTCTTTTTGAAAATATGAATTTAAGCAAGTGCCATAAGTCATCTAGACTGAAGATCCATGCTGAAATTTCAGATTCTCCTCAGATTTTGAATTATTCTCTAGGGCTTCTTTTTCATGTTTAGTATGTGGATTACTATCTCGATAGCAAATAAAGCATACCTTTGAAAACGAGTTCCACTCAAGAGAAACAAGAAAATTATGCGAAAGGCTGGGGTTTGTTTTTCTCCAATACAATGAAGAAAAATAAAATCCTTCATAATTATATTATTATCTTAAGCTCTAAATTCCATGTAATATATGAAACACTTTACATTCCCAAGGAAAGCTGGTAATCCTAAAATGGGCTACTTACAATTTTAAAAAGAATAAAGTGTTCAGGTAACTCTATTCATTAGTATAGCTCAATAGTTTCAGACATGAAACACTCCTTATAGTTGTCAAAAAAAGTAGTTCTGAATCATGAGCATTCACCAATGGTTTGTGATTGCTACTGTAAGAATTTTGCTGATGAATATTGTCATTCTTCCTTGAGTTTAGAGTATTTCAGACAAATTTAATGAGCTTCTAAAATCACTTTTTTAAGGCATCTGTCAAATGAATTTACTAAACATTTATTTCAGAGACAATAATTATGAATTTGACTCTAGTGAACATGTCATAGGGATTGAAACAAATCAGAGCTGGTTCAAAGCACTAACAGGTAAAGTGTTCTTTAGGCCAAGATTAATTGCTGGGGACTCCATGCATGCATGCATGCAAGTATGTATGTATGTATGTATGCATATAGAGAGGGGAAAGGGTTGGCACTGACTTTTTCTAAGCAATGCCAAACTGCTTAGAAGTTTATTTGTTAGTTTATGCACAGCACTGGATGTTCTTGGTGATTGCAAATGCACACTTTAATTAGATATACCTCTGCTTAGCTTTTTGAGAGTCATTAAGCTTAAATAGGGTTGCCATCTATCAGAGCAAATACATAAGATCTCAATATAATAAAATGTAATATAAACAGTCAAATCACTTCTTCACTCCTGCAATTAAAAAGTCAAAAATGCACAAGAAAAGAAAAGAGTGCTGTATATGCATCTTTTACATGCCACATTTCACAAGTGTTTCTTGTCAATAGTTTGGTTGGTTATGATGCATATTTTACTATTGTATGGATTTTTGTACTTTCTCTCAGTACAGATGTTTTTGTAACCCCCAAATCTTTATTTTTTATTTGGTTAGTTAAAAGATTTGGATGGTTGCCCATTTGAGAGCACATCTGTGGCTCATAACTATAATAAAATTACAACCCATGCAAATTATAAAACCTTAAAACCAAAAATTAAAACTCAAAAACTAAAACAAATCATCTCCTAGGATGCCACAACAGCCATCCATATGTTTCCATCACTTTACCCCAGTGCCTGGGTAGAGGTCTTGATGGCCTTTCAAAAACAAATTTATTACAACGATAATGAATAGGGAACACTTCCCTTGTTTCTCTCTCATGGAATGTAATGAAATGCGCTTCCTAACATTGCAATGCAAGCTGTGCCTGTTTGGTACTACATTGGTATTACCAGAAGTCAGATCTTTGTATTGTGACATTCCAGTGCCCATTTATTCTTAAACTTATGTGTGGCTAATGTCTCTACCAGCCTTATCTTCCATGTTTCTGCACTACTTGCCCCGCACCCCATTTTCCTAGCTCTATCTGCACACATGTCATATTCTTGGAACTTCAGATAAATTAGATATTAAGAGAAAGAAATTCTGAAGTGTAAAGTCATCTATGGCTGAAAATCAAAAAGCCGGCACTCTTGAATGATAAAGGTCTTATGTTATACATCCAGGAAACCTTTTTTATACAATCCTGCTTTCATGAAATAGTTAAGATGCAAAGTTAAAGCAGGTAAGCACCTAAGAGAGTGTGTAAATGTTGAGAGGCATTTCTGAAAATCCAGTTGCCAAATGAAATTACACATATTCCCTTCTACGCATATTCCCTCCCTTCTGCCCAACCCTCAGACAGTATGGGAATACTAGCAATTTTATTACTTTTCACTCAGACAGAATTCTTTCCAAAATATTCCCAGCAGTGTCTTCAATTTAGGGAGGAAAAAGATTTGCAAGCATTTCACTACATATAGCTTCTGCCAGGTGCTATAACACAAGCCTGTTATTGTTGCTGGACACTGGATTTCAAAGTACAACTTGATATGGTTAATAGCCATTCATTCATTTATTTGCCAGTGTTGGGCAGGGGGCCAGGCTGTCTTTCTTTAGCAGACAAATGGATTTTGAAAAATGCATCTACAGAAATAGGAAATTCTAATCCTCTGGATATCAAGCCATTAAACAGTAGTTTCGTTTTCTATAAATAAGCTTAATAACAGGGGTTTAGCTGTCTTCTAATCCAGAATAGTTTGTTATCTGTGGAGGTAATACAGATTGATGTAATTTTAAAACAAGTTACACCAGACATAAAAGTACTAGAATAATTTGAAAAGCAATGGAAGTGGGGATACAGTGAGCAATAACCCTATTCTGGAATTAACCCAGAACCACTCTGTGATATAATTACTATAAGGCAAACTAGAAAATGGCAGACCATAGTTTCAAATGAACTACTTCAGGGAAACAAATGCAAATACATCCTGGGGAAATGGTTTAGCTCTTCCCAGAAATCCTTATAAGGAAACATGATCAAACTTGTAGAGTTATCTTTGGCTTGATAATAGGAAGTCTACTGCTTATTATGTTTAAATGTTCTAGCTATGATTAGAGAGTAGTGACAACATGAGGAGCAATCTACTACAGCAATGTTTCTCAAACTTGGCAGCTTGGAGATGTGTGGATTTCAACTCTCAGAATTCCTTAGCCAATCTTGCTGACCTGGAGAATTCTGGGAGTTGAAGTCCACACTTCTTCAAGTTGCCAAAACTAAGGAATAGTGTACCACAGTATAGCAAACTGTAGCTATAATTAAATTATGTGGGCAGAAATTCAGACATTTTGGATCTCACTGAAAGGTGAATTCCATCTCATTGGTAAGGATTTAGGGATCAGAGGTTTGAAATGAGAGAGCAAAAAGAACATCAAAGTTTGGACAAAGTGATTATTCCTCACTGTTCATGTCTAAGGGCCCCACATTGCCCGGAATATTTATTTTTTTTATTTCAGTGACTGAAACATTCCACCCTAGTTCATTTGTAATGTCCCATTCTTTCATTTTGCTAATTCAGGTATCAAATTTCTGTGGACATGTGGTTCAATATTACAAGTTTATAAAGTGTTTAATAAATTTTAAAATTATAAACCAAAACCAAATTAATTGAGATTGAAGAAGGTCTTATAAAAATCTATAATGTGAATAAATTTTAGTCAAATATATAGAAAATCATTGAAGTACAATAATAATAATAATAATATATTTATTTCTTAGCCGCACCCTCTCCCGAAGGACTCGGGGCGGCGTACAACAAAACATTCGAAATAAATATGCAAACAAAACAAACATATAACAAGGTACACTAAAACATACATACATATATATAAGGAGGAGATCGATTAATAAAAACAATTAAAATACTGTATTTAAAACCCCTAGAAATTAGATGTAATTAAAAAAACCCAGTTAAAAACCCGTCAGGAGCGATATGGTTAAATCAAAGTTGAGCCAGGCCAGCTGCTTGGAATAGGTGGGTCTTAAGCTTAATACGGAAGGAGCGGAGGTCAGAGGTATTCCTAATATCCGGAGGGAGGTCATTCCACAGGGCTGGGCCCGCCACAGAGAAGGCTCTACTCCTAGGCGCCGCCCCACGACATTGTCTAGCGGACGGCACCTGGAGGAGCCCCTCTCTGTGCGAGCGAATTGGTCGCAGGGATGTATGGGGCAGAATACGATCCCGCAAGTAACTAGGTCCTAAGCCATGGAGCGCTTTAAAGATAGTTATCAAAACCTTGAAACGCACCCGATAGGCCACAGGAAGCCAGTGCAGCTCGCGCAGGAGCGGTGTCACGTGGGAGTACCTAGTACTCCCCATAATTACCCGCGCGGCTGCGTTCTGGACCAACTGCAGCCTCCGGGTGCATTTCAAGGGAAGCCCCATGTAGAGAGCGTTACAGTAGTCCAAGCGAGACGTCACCAGCGCATGAGTGACTGTGCGCAGGGCATCCCGGTCCAGTAGGGGGCGCAATTGGCGCACCAGGCGAACCTGGTGGAACGCCCCCCTTGCCACAGCTGTCACATGGTCATCCATGGACAGCCGGGCATCTAGGAGGACGCCCAAATTGCGCGCCCGCTCCACGGGGGCAAGATGGATGCCCCCAATGGCCAATGATGGAATTAATTGGCTGAACCGGGGGGCTGGTACCCACAGCCACTCCGTCTTGGAAGGGTTGAGCTTGAGTCGGTTGTCATCCATCCAGATCCGTACGGCTTCCACACACCGGGACATCACTTCGATGGCCTCGTTGGGGTGGTTCGGGGTGGAAAAGTACAGCTGAGTATCATCAGCGTACAGATGGTATCCCACCCCGAAACCACGGATGATCTCACCCAGCGGCTTCATATATGTGTTGAACAGGAGTGGCGAGAGGACCGACCCCTGTGGCACCCCACAGGTAAGGGGGCGTAGGGTCGACCTCTCTTCTCCTGTCAACACACGCTGCGTCCGGTCAGAAAGGTAGGAGCCGAACCACCGCAAAACGGTGCCCCGGACCCCCAGCCCCTCCAGCCGGCGCAGTAGGATACCATGGTCGATGGTATCAATGACTCTGATTCTGTAAAGGGTCTTGATCCTAGCACATATCTTTAATTAATTTCTAGCTTTTTATTTCTGTTTAATCTTTTAGTATACTGACATGGACTTTGTGAGATTTTTGTTGAGTCTGTGTACTACCAATATTTATGAAATGTTTGCCTATATTAGCAGAGATAAGAATGACTAAAGTATTTTCAATGAGATAGTGAGAACAAAAAAGGCAGATGTCTGAAGTTACTCCTACTCTATATCTCATTCTCTTTTTGTGGACATGAGATTCAGTTGACCAACAGCCCTGTTAGACAGTTTAGCAATCATTGGCCATATAGCACAATAAAAGATTATCCAGAAAGCAAGTTAATTTGCTTCCTTCCTTGGGCCTTGAGGAAAGGTTTTTCCAAACAAAATTGACATGCGTACACTAGAGTATATTTAGCCCACTTTTGCACTGGTGATTGGTTCTTGGCCAGAGCAGTGAAAAGACATTTCCTGTTTTGTGAGCAGTGTAATAGGAGCCACATGGATTTCACCCTAAGCCATGAGTGGGAAAAAAAGAGGAAATTGGAAGCCTTACAGTAATTAATCATTTACTATGAGACCTGTCAAAACCTTTTGTAAAGCTGATAACTGCTGTCAGTAACAAGCTAGTGCACCACCATCTGTGATTGCTTAAAATATCATCCAATACTTGGCTAAACACATTTTACATTTCTACTTCAGCCCATTTCGAAGGTATTCTCCTGGGAAGTTCTCTTTGCCAAAAAAAAAAGTGGTGTTGCTGGTATCATCTAGTTATTCTTAGCTTTAATATTTACATGTACCCTTTCTATATATATATTTGTGTTACTGGGATTTTGGATCAAATACTTGTAGTTTGTAAGAGGAATATCTCACAAAGGCATTCATCACATCTACCATGGTGTCCAGGATGAAGAGTAAGAAAACAACTGTTATGACAATTGCTGGCGATTCCTTGAAAATGGAGCTATTGTTTTTAAAGGGATAATTTTAAGAGGTTTTCCATTCTCAGGGATTGTTCAGTAGGTTCAGGATTAATACATGAAGCAGAGGCAGAACAAAAGCAATATTTCTCCATCATGATTCACTCATAGTTCCTTCTTTTCTTTTCATCATAATTAGCATCAAAGAAAGAATTAAGACTGGCTATGATATATCATAGTTTTCCCAAGTTGGTGCACTTCAAATGTATTCGATTACAGCTCCCAGAATTTGGAGTCATCGCAGTTTTGAATCAGTTTTCAGTGGTTATGTATTTTTCCCCTACTTTTCTTTACATTTAACTTTGGCAGTGTATTTTTTAAAAAGTCACTTATAATAACTGTTCATTGTCAATAAGTCCGAAGATGCTTTCTGACTTCACGTGTGCAAAAGATTGCTCTCACAAACAGAAATAAAGAAGTTTGGTTGGTTCTAAGCAGAAACATTCATGGGATCCAGTGCTTTAGTAAAAATGATGAGGCAGCATTGTACTGTCACGATGCAAGTACTGCCACTTTCATACATGTGTGCAATGACATAGGAGAGCTGTGAGAAAAAGAGCAGAGCTTGTGTTGCATCAATTCAATTCAATGCACCTTTTGTCATTGGTTCCTTCTGTTTGTTTGTGCCCCCAAACCTCAGATGTAAATGATTCCAACTTTCATGTTTTCTAACTTTAGATTTTCAAGTAACTCTTGAATATAAAATTATAAAATGAAATGTGGGAGCAAAATCAGCTCATTAGAAAAAAATCAGCACATTAGTTTTCTCTCTGGCCCCCATCAGTTTTTACCCATTATTTCTTTCATACAGCATTGTTAAAATAATAGCAAAAGAGAATATTACTGCATTTGAATATTGTTTTAATATCACAGAAGTAGCCATTCTCTACTGAACTCTTTTTGTAAAAAGAAGATAATACCTCCAGCCCGGGAGAGTGGTTGTACTGATGGCTTCATATTTTGTAGGGAAGTCTAAAGAAAGTCCAGAAAACAAACTTCTAATTTGAATTCTATTTTGTTTTGGAATTGACAATGCATTCTAGTTTTGATCTGTAAATGAAAGAAAACACTTTTGTTCATCAAAGCCCCTTTGTCCTGAGCACTTTGAGGCTTTACATACTAATTATCCAGTCAAAGGATATAAAAATGAATGAATACAATTGGGCCAAAGAGAAATCATTTTATAGATAGTGTTTCCAAATATATGCATACTAAGGGCTATTAGGAATTTTCAGTGATGCCAAAAACTTACATATTATCCTCTTTAGGGAGGGCGAGGGTGAGGGGACAGGAGACAGAGAGGGGGAGGGGGAGGGGGAGGGGGAGGGGAGGAGGAGGAGGAGGAGGAGGAGGAGGAGAAGAAGAAGAAGAAGAAGAAGAAGAAGAAGAAGAAGAAGAAGAAGAAGAAGAAGAAGAAGAAGAAGAAGAGTTTGTAGACCTTCTGAACTGTCCCAATGCCAAGGATTAGTACAGAAATTATCTGTGACTTCAAATTATTATGCACTCTATATTAGCATAATGATTTTTCTACCTTCCATGGTATTTCATTGCTATCTATAAGCTCCCAAACGCCCTTAAGCTTGTTAATAACTATTACAGCTGCTCAATGAAATGAATCAAGACTAAACTGAACTCACCTGAGCCTAAATAGATTAACCTTACTCAAGTATAACACTCTCTGAATTAAGATGGATCTTTTTGTCTCAACAAAGCTTAAACCCAAGTGGAATAAAACACAAGCTGGCTTTTAATCTTTAATGTGCACATTGACCAGATCCAAGCCTGCTTAGCTTTGAGCAGAGTTGTAAAGTAGTTTCTCAGCTCATTCCTAAAGACCCAGAACAGACCTTATTGACAACACATACATTTATTTAGTGTTACACAAGAACCTCATCTTTCAATGAATTTGAAAATAAGTAGTTTATGCTTTTACTAGTGGGCTTTCAAAAGAGTCAATTCACTCATTGAACTTGTGAGAAATCAATTGATGAATTTACATGTACAAACCACATCTTTTCAAAATTACAATTATTGCTATTAAATCCACTTTATAAAAATGTTTTAATGGCCCTAGTCTTTAATACAGGATTGCAAAATAAAAACACTATGTTGCATAATAAAAAAATTAGTAACTATCAATAGTTTGAAATTAGAGTCTAATAAAGTACAATATTAAAGTAACACATTTTAATACTGGAGGGCGCACTGGAGCATATTGTAGAGGAGCATATTGTAGATACACTTTCAAAATATGTAGTGGCATATTTTGTGGCCTATTCACCTAATGAAAAATATGACTTATTAGAATGCTACTATCTACCCACTCTTGTTCCATTTCCTTGATATCCTTGTTATCTAAGCTGATGAAAGGCATTCCTGTCCACTCCCACCAAATTATGGATCTGATTGTTCAGAGGGAATGCTTTTCAGTCCCCCACCAGCTGATTTTTTAAAAATCTAATTAGCCAATTCCCCATCAAAAGTACTTCCATTTCTTCTAGATAATAAAATTCAGTGCCATATACAAACCTTCCTGCAAGTACACATTCAGCATTTCCTCATCTTCTCTGGAAATATCAGGTAAAAAAAATAGAGAATCATTTTTCATTTGTATTCCAGTTGATGTTGGAATTAAAACCTTCCTAGGACATCCATGTAAATGTAAATTCATGTAAAAGTATGCAGGTAATGTAACTTCGGGATACCCCAATGACTAGAAACGTGTTATGGTTAGTGGGAAAACGAACTGCTGAGAGATCCAGGAGAATTAACAGATTATATTCCCTCTGTCCATTCCTTTGCAGTAAAATAATTAAGCTTGTTTCTATTCCAGACCCATGTTGCCAATCTAAACTAGAATAGATTTAAATAATACCTTTGAGGATTGCTGGATTTAAGAAAACACCACTTGCTCTGGAATATTGCCCTAAAAACAATAGTTAAAAGGCAATCATTATGACAGATCAGAGTCTAAATGTGAGTTTCCAAGAGCCTGCCCGGCACTATCACATTCTTAAGAGTAGTTTTGATACCATTTAAGATAAAAATGAATAAATATATAATAAATTATGATAAAGTAGACAAAGGGTAAAAATTCAATTAGATTTCAGATTAAGTACCATTAAGTTAAACCACAGTCCTAGTGATACTTTCCTGGATCAAATGATTATCTCATTCTATCCCCAGTGAAATTATACTTGACTCAGTTTTACAATCCCCTTTTTCTATACCCCACCAAGTGTAGTCGTTTTTGTAGTCTATCACCTCTTTGTGTCAATTGCTCCAAATATTTGAATTTCTGCTAGCTAATCATCATCTTGAGGGAGCAGTCAGTCTATCTCGTCAAGGACCTACTGACTCTTCATGTGGTTCATAGTATTCTTGATGTCTCTCAAACTATTCTTTCTCAATGTCCTTTTTCCTTTAGTCTTTCCGCTGACTTCTACTAGAGCAGGGCTGTCAAACTCCTGGACCACAGGCCAGATGTGTCACATGCTGGTCACTCCCATGCCCAGTTTAGTGAAGGAGGGAAAAGTCTTGATATGTCACAGGACGCCACCATGACAACATGTGTTTGACACCCTTATGGGAGAATAGAAAGGGTATTGCCTCATGTTGAAGACAAATCTAGTTCCAATTTCTCACCAAAGATGCTGTAATTGGTACTCCTTGTCTTCTTTAATTGAGCATTGATGGTTATTACTTGCTCTTTAGGATGATTTTAGGTTTCCCTCTATTAGTGAGCTCCCAATTCATTTAGCTCACGGGTGTCAAACTTGTGGCATTTTGTTACTATCATGTGAAGTTTTGTGACATTTTTCCCATTCGCAGAACTGGAGTGGCCATGACCTGCACATGACATATCCGGTCTGCAGGCCACCAGTTTGACGCCCTGATTTAGCCCTTACTCTCTTTTTGAACACTTTTTCCATTCTAATTCTTTTCCAAAACACTTTGCATGATGGTAGGACTACAGCATCAACACTTTTTTCTGAGCTCTGTTCCTCCTTTTCTAATATCTTGAAGCTATAACATCATCCTACATCAGGTGAAACTTCAGGCCCTACTCTGTAAAAGTATATCTCCAGGTCTGGCAGTGATAGTTCTATTTCATAGCATCTGTTTCTATCCTACATCTGATACAGCCGTGTGCTGCCTTTGTTGTCTAGATAATGGAGATCAGTATATAAGTAAATGAGTATTGTTTTGTTCTCCATCCTGTAGACAGAGTTATCAATCCAAAGCACTTTTTAAACTGCACTTAAGTGTTGCAGACCAGCAGTTCAGGAAAGGAAGCAGAGAGCTGTATTCCTTATCATAAAGCAGATGAATGAAAACTCACTTTTAATAATAAAAAAGCCTCTGTTTATACTCTATTAGATAAAAGCATAAGGGCTCAGTTCCCTGGGAGCAGCAATTCCCACTGAAATGAATGGGAGCTCGGTCCCTCTCAATTATTTCACAGAGAATTGTTCAGAGGAAATTTCTCGGAGATGGTGCCACATATCACAAAACTGAAAGGTAAATCACAGGTATACTGATTGCTTTCTGTACTGAAAATGAACCCATCTCTTTAAGTAATGGAAACTGGTGATATAATCTTTTGACAGCCTTGATCTTTAACCTTATTTGATCTAAAGCAGATTCTTTAGGAATGATATCATTTAGTTAAATCCCCTGAATTGAGAGTGTAGCATATTAATGTAAGCCATTTAAGGATATTATGTTACTAATAATTATTTTCCTCTCATTTGACTTGAACAGTGCGAACAATGTGCAACTGTCTTGAACTGAACCTTACAACATTTTGCTGGAAATATCTAATATCCTGCTTATTACAAAAATAATTTCAAAAGATATGCATGAGTAAAAGTTATCAATAGAATAGTTATAAAGGTTGCAACTAATAATGAGTGTTAAAAATTTAACAGAATTGGGTTTGGGTTCTATTTTTTAATGTAAGTTTGTATTTACTATTTATTAATATATTTATAATGCTATATTACAGACATTTTCATTAAATCTATGGTTTAACAGATATTAAATGCTCCTTTCCCCTGTGCTACTTACTAATTGTATGATAGTCATAGAGAATATGGGTTATTTAAATGAATCCATTAAAAAAGAATATTGACTCTATGCTGAAGATTATGATTTCGAATCCAGTGCAAATTGATCTAACAGTGACTTCATTATGCCTCCACTGACACTGTTTATTTACAGTTGCCCCTATTACATTTAAAAAATACTTATATTTATTGTTTATCTCCACTTGCCATAAACTGTTTTGGACCACAGTGTTGTGGACAAGCATAGGTGCAATGCTAGCTGACCTGAGACTTCCCACAACACTTCTTGTTTTCTATGTTGGAATTAACCCTTGTTTGACATTCTTCCAAGGAATGGGACCAATCAAGTGGAGATACTGGAGCAGGAATGCAAACAATGGGGTTCGAGGTGGTAAGTCAAAAGGTACTAGATGACCCATTTTGTGGCTTTTTGATTATGAGGTTTCAGACAGTTTCTTGCAGTTTTGGACCCCTCTCTGCAGAAACCCAGAAAGACAAGGGTTAAAGAAGATAGGAAAAGCAACGTAGCGGGAGGTAACTCAACAGAAAAAGCTGAGACAGGAGTGTTCAGTCTTTACATGTATGACCTTCTCAGCTCTGTAAAGCAAAGGAAAGCTTAAGTAAGATCATAAACATAATCACAAATTGACTATTTTGCTTAACAATGAAGTTACAAATCCCACTTCTGTTTACTAAACAATGACTAGTTGCAAACCTATTCATTTTACATTTTGTCCTTGCATTGGCCCAACCTATGGCTTCACCTAACTCTTATTACTTAGTGCGATTTTTTATATACCACCTAAAAAGTAAAGTACATCATTTTGCTCAAAAATATCAAGACACTTTAAGGGAAATAAAGACAAAGCCTAAAGGGAAAACATCTTGAAAAGGGATTTTGACCGGCTCAGGTAAAAGGTTTCAGAAATCCAGGCTCAGCTGTGAAATCTAAAAAATGGATGGCTATTCTTCAGTGGACATTGTTAACATACTTATTTTATATTGTATTTTGAAATGTATTTCTCAATTTACATGTTATTTGGAAATGCATCGTAGTGCAGACAGCACAGGAACATGTTCAATAAAATAAATGTAATGTGAAACATTTGCCTTCTAATTCCTTAGGCACATATATAGTTTGAGTTATGTCTGCACTGATATTTTCATGAACCTAAAATTGAATCAGAAACTGGATTCTAATCAGGGCTATAAAATGTGAAAGGTTAACTGGTGTTGTCGTTTTTTAAAAATTCATATGTTTCCTAATATATGTGCTCATACTAGATCAACCAAAAGAGCCTCTCAATCACTACAGCAAATTCTCTACACGTCCATTACTTTCCAAACATTACAGCCCAAACAATTCATTTCATTAAAACTAACAAATTCAACACAAGATAAGCAATACCAATAATTAAACTACTTCGGTTTATACTATTTATTAATATGATTTAAGCCAAAATCCAATGCACTAACATTTTTCTAACTAATCAGTTTTTTTTAAAAGCAATATAACCAATCTCTTATATAACCCAATACCAGAAACACCAAACAGATTCCTCAAAAACTCTCTCTCATGTTCTACATTTTCATTCTGGTATGGTTTGTAAAGATTCCAGTAATAACAGAGAGAAAAGGCACAGAGTTCCTCTTTGTCTTGGAGCCAGTTTTGGACAGGACACTAAGACTATGTAGTACTTGGATTTCATTGTGAAAATGATGCCCCAGAATGCATATGTGTGCAAACATCTTATTTGTCTGTAAGTCTTCAACAGGCTCAGGATTTTTTGTGCTTGGGAGGTTTAGATTAATATAACCAAGGTATTAAACTCATTTTAAAAACTAAATCCAAAGCATTGCATGGCCATAGTGCTTGTGTAAAGCAAGAGAGAGTGACAATGAATTATAATAAGATGTGAAATGCTTCTGGCACATGGCTGCAGTTCAATGCAAAAAAGATCACAAGATTTCATCATGCCCTATGGGAAATCCTCCAAATATGACCCCTTAGTGAACTAGACTTTCTCCATTCTTCCCATCCTATCTTTGATACAATCAAAATATTTCTAAAATATTTTAAGTGTTCCATCTAGACAGCTAGGCTACCATAACAATATGATTTTACTTGGGAGTAAGTCTCTGAGCCATTGAATCTTCCAAGTAACATGGCAATGACAATCATCAATAAGTCTTTGTCACTTTGCAATCTATAATTACAAAAGAGATTAAACAAATGACAAATCTAATCAATATGCATTCCAAAAGGTTGCAGTAGAGTTGACAAGTAAAAAGGATTAAAATCTGGTTTACTCTGGCCGGAGTTTACCACAAAGAAATAAGGAAGTTAGTTGATGTTAAAGGCTGGTTATACAGATCCATAATTGGAAGAACCCAGAAACATAGGAAATGAGCTCTTTGGAGAGGCCAGGGAAAACAGAGATAAAGTGGTAAAGGGGCTGCTAGTAGACAACTCTGAGTCAGTATGGAAATAAAAGTTTGGGGGCTTCTGGCAAGGATATACCTCAAGGAGTAGACATACAAAAATGAAACTGAGTTATAAAAACTGTAGCATTGTGGAGACAGAGACAGGGACAGGGACAGGGACAGGGACAGGGACAGGGAGAGAGAGAGAGAGAGAGAGAGAGAGAGAGAGAGAGAGAGAAGAAATGAGAGGAGCAGCACACATTTAATCTGGCAACATGAAGGAGGACATTGACTTAGATAGATAACAAAAGGAAATAAAAGCAGAAAGAGATCAGGTGAATGGAGACGGAAAAGCTACTTTCTCTAAGATAAAAGGAAGAAAGCATGAGACATTTCTTCTTGCAATACCATGCCTGGATGGGTCTCCACTTCCACTAACAAGGGGAGACAAATAGCTTGGTGTCAAGAGTTCAAGATGGAAATAGTGAGAAATAGTGGGGAAAAATTAAGAGGTTGGCAAGTTTCACCACCAAGAAAATCATCCAGAAAATTGACTAGTAAGGACTGAAGTTTGAAAAACCAGAAGGGAAGGGTGCACTGGATTCAAAATAGCTAAGATGAGAAGTTTCAAGATGGATCTAGCAACCAAGAGAAGAGTGAGACAACTGCTACATGGAAGTTTTATATCAATCATTTTTTCAAGGGAGTTTGTCGAAATACGTAGTGAGCCTGCATTTTCCCCCCAAAAGTTTTATTGGTTTTTATACATATATGGGGAAAAGGTAAGGGGATATACAAATTTTTTTGGCAGCTCCCACATTAGTGATAGAAATCCATCCAAAACTCACAATTTTTACAGTCTTAAAAACAAAAGATAAAAGATAAGCAGAAAGCAAGGTTTTATTCTATATTGTCAACCACGTGTTCATTCATTTTCCTTTGTCACTTTCTAGAATATCACCAATTACTGTTATTTCAAATACTTGTATTTTTGTGACCTGAGCCCTTTCGATATTGCTCCTTCCTCCCTGTCCCCAGAGGGAGCCTCGCCCCCCCACCTCTTGTCTTGCTTGCTGTCCTGTCCACTACCTTTGCTATGTTCATCCTCTAGGAGGGAAAGATGCTTTTTAATGAAGGCTTCCGCATCCTGCACTGTATTAATTTTAATCCTGTTTCCCTCCTAGAAGATCAACATTCCCTCTGGCAATAACCATCTAAACTAAATTCCTTTATTGTATAATTTCTTTGATAAGGAGGAATACTTCCTCCTTCTCTCTCTTATCTTTTTTGGAATCTGCTTAAGGATGGTAATTTCTTCATCTTTATATTCCAATGGTCTCTCCCTTTGGGTCCCAAGTACCTCATCCCTTGTGGTCCTCCTGAGGAATTTAACATGCACCTCCCTTGGAACATTATGACTTCTAGCATATGCTGAATTTATCCTATAGACTAGATCCATATCCCACCACAGCTGTTTTTTTATCTCTCTTAATATAATCTGCTAAGATTGTACTCATGATATCCTTAAAGTCTTCATTTTCTGTCTCTGGTAGGTTCTGGAATCTAAGAAAAAAGGACATTCTTTCAAATTCTATTTTTGCCAAAAAGTTTTCCAAGTCTACATTTCCCTTCCGGATTGCTTTAATCTCTTCCCCCAGCCCAGCCGCCCTCTCCTCCAACACCACAATTCTCTGTTTATTTTCTGTAATATGATGTTTAACATCTCTGAGTTCCTCTTTAAGCTCTGTCATTTCTTTTTTCAATTCATTTTGACCCTTCATAAGTTCTTGAAACATTTGGGAGACAGATAGTTCTTTTGGTCCCTCTCCAGTCCCCTCTTGCTGTAACAATGAGGTAATTTTTGTTTGTTGCATACTCAGACTGGAGGAGGCAGATGAGGGGGCCGAAAATGACTTGCCCGTTGGTGGTTTCTTAGGCCCCATTTGTTTAAAATTCAGAGATGTAAGTCTTTTCCCAAAAAAGATGGCATCCGAGGATTGCACAGCTGTGCTGATCCCAAAAGGCAAACAAAGTCCAAAAGTCCAGTTCGCAGTTCCAAGGCACTGAGGCAAACCAAAAGAAGTGGATCAAATAGTCAAAGTTCAGAAGAGCCACATAGCAGGGAGGGGTCCCAGTTTTCCCTCAGAGAGAGTAATAAGGCAACTCCAAAGGGTGTTTTTTTTAAGATAGTTTCAAAAGGCAGACTTCATTTATAAGTAGACAAACAAAGAAGGGCGGGCGCCATCTTGGCTCCTCTTTTCACAGGGAGAAAAAAAAACAGAGATCTCTATAAAACTTTTAAAGGAAAACAGCTCAGCAGTCATTTCTAGCAATTGTGATAGCGATCTTTCTCAGTTAGCTAGCTCAAATGACGGGTCAGTCTTTGTTCTCTCTCTTCAAGAGAGATCGTTCAAATTCCACTTAATCCGAGGGGGGAGTAGAAGGAAGAAGCCCCCCCTCTAATCTCCATTCAAATAGGTTGAACACAAAACTTACAGAAGTCTGCTGCTTTTCTTTAAAGCGATCGAAGAGTTCAGGATGAATCCCCCACCACCAGGGTCCAGCCGCACCTCCCCAACTGCTCTCTTTCCTCCAGAGCCATTCGGCGAAAGGGCGAACAGCTCAACGCTGTCCCTCGCCCCCCCCTCCGCTCCCTGGCTCCTAGGCGAAGCTGAAAAGCACCCCCGCCGGCTGCCGCCGATTCCGGGGGACTTCAGTAAGCTGCCCTTCGGCAGGAGACCCCTCCAGGGCCCCCTGTGCTCCTTACGGAGCCAACCGGGGAGACGAGCGGCGGACAACATGTCCGTCGCCAGCAGGAACTGGAAGTTGTCTCTCGTGAGCCTGCATTTTTTTTGGATAGGCAAGCCTATTCACAGGATGTATAGAGTTTCATCTCTTTAATCGATAGCACACTGTCATTTAATGTTATTTTTGTACCTGTGTGATACTGTCTACAAACCTGTATGGCTGTTGTTTTCCAATGGCAAACAGTAACATTATTCTTGTCTTTCAAAAACTAAAAATGTACCCACGGGTGAGGATTGTCTCTTAGACCCTGCCTTGGTTAAAGATTTGTCAATATCCTTGTTAGTAAATTGGAGCTGGAAGGAATGTTGCTTGGGATTCAGTTCCTCAAAAACAGCTTCTGTTTTTTGACCAGAATTACAAATAGTTCAACAATATTAAAATATTGTGATTTTAATTTTAAATATATTCTATTCTTTCAGCATCTCTACCGAACAACTTTGAAATAAAATTTAATTACTAGATTGGCCTGCTGAATAGCACAAGAGTTTAAATTTGATCTGAGGTGAATGTTACTCCTTCAGTACAGTACATGCTAGATAACTTTTTAATGACTGGATTAACCAGTCTTCTCCATTTCAATCCTACATGCTGAAAACGTTAGAAAAGAGATCCCTGTCATTCCACTGCATTTAAAAAAAAGTGAATTCAAATTCAGGAGCCAGATGTTTCCAATTTTTTTTTTGTAATGGTGAAACAACCTAAATAATTCAGTATTACTGTAGCCATTACAGAGGACATAAACTTATTTGTCCTGGTAAAACCATTACAGAGTGTTGGTAGAGTTACTAACACTAATTGCTTTGAACAAGAGCAAGATGAAGGCGAGAAGAAAGTTGATATTGATTTCTGCCTTGCAAAGAGGAGCCAGCCAATAGAAACATACACATCCCAAAACGCAAAGTGTAGAGAGGTAGCACTTTGCGCAGGAAGCATCATCAAAAAGTCTTGTGTCAGCCCAGTAGTAATTGGGTCTTTGAAGCTGCAAATGTGAGAAGTGAAAAATGTTCACCTTTAAAGCATGCCAGGTTTTCTGAGACAGACCCTTGGTTCAAGGAAGAATGTGCAGCTACGTGAAACCTGATTCTGGAAGGTCTCTAGAAGTTTGGCATAGGTTATGCTGGCAGTGACCTTGTAAATTTAGACAGCTGCTAGACGACTGCTAGGAGCAAATTATTACCGCAGTGGTAGTTTTCATGACTAGACTGGAAGCAAAAGAACACTTCCTTCAGTCTTACTGAGTCAACTTTCACCTCAACAGCAAGGCTGTTGAAAATCAGAAACTGTGATGCCTTAAAAGTTCAAGACAATTTTGGGAAATTTAGCAATTTAGCAATTTTGGGAAAGAAGCCTGATATTTACCTTAAAGGTATCATGTCATCAACCTCTGGGTTCCTTTCTCACAATTCACAATTTAAAATATATCTTTTGGAAAAAAATTTTTTCAATGTACTGGGAATGACATCGGGTTCTGGCATTTCCTTTGTTCAACAATTATTTCTATGAATTCATATTATTATAAGTAGTTATAGTATTCTTTATTTATTATCTGCTGAACAGAAATTGGGATGATCAAAAAGGGTAGTAAAATTAAATAAGAATACTACTTGTTTTTTTTTTAATTTGGAGGAAAATTATAGAACAAACTGTTTTTAAAGTGGTCACATCTTAACAAAAATAATCAATATAGCTAATCCATGAAGCACTGACTTTTATCCAAAATATTTAATTTACCCTGAGTGATGAACTCACAAAGCAAAATCTGATCAGTCATATAGCATTGTCATTTTATCCAGTTGATATATGATGCCTGATTGGCTAGAATAATTTGAGGAAGATGAAACTCAGAAGAGAAAATGCGTGTGTGTGTGTGTTATATTCCCAAATGTTTGCAGTCACAAAATAATATGGAATCAAAGATGCTTGCAATAAATAATTTAGCTCCAATACCAATTTTGACACAAAATAGAATCTCTACATTATTTGTTTTAAGGTTCTAGTTATTTCATGTGGACATGGAAGAGTTATGAAGACCCCTCCTTTTGCTACATTCTACAATAAGCTTCTCTCTTCATTAAGGTCCTGCTTGAAACAGAGAGACGGGCATTGCCTGAAAGGCATTTGCCATTATTGTGACTGGCATCAAACAGAAATACTTATGTATTTCAAATTAACTACAACCTACATATGAGGAAGTTTCTGTATGCATATTTTTAGTTACAGTTACACAACTGGGTTCGAAACTAAGCTGAAATGTTTGCTCACTCCTTGTTCTAATACAGCTATTCTGCTACTGGTGCTATTGGATTTCTACCCATTGCTTCTGGGGGTTCCTCCCCCTCCCTATAATTTTAACCTCCTTTAAATGAAGGTGAATTCTGGACATTATTAGTTAAAAGTATCCCTCAGACAGTAAAAGTGGGAGAAGTTGTTCCTGGCCAGAGGAGAGGGACAGGTGAGATGGATAAGCCAATAGACAGCCTCAGTTGAATATGTTCATTGTAACACCAGCTTCTTTAGGCTTGCCATACATAGTTCAACAATGCTTGCAAATAGAAAGACAGTAAATTGCATGTTGTCCAGCAACTCTGTTATGCTTCACAGAAGAAAGATGTTAATAGGGGATAAAACCATTAAATGGGCTATTAGAACATTTCAAATATATTTGCATAGCATGATACACCAGATTGTGAACAACAGCTGCATATTTCTTTATCTGTGGATCCACCATTCACCTCTTGCACGCAGAGGCTGCAAAGGTTATTTGCTTTAACCAGAGTAAACATGATGTCCATTTATGTGCCTGTTTCAACTTTTGGTATCTTGGAATAGGCACACACCACATATCTTTTTTTAAAAAAAAAGACATCATGATTCTCCAAGATGAAAGCCTGCTCTATAAAAGCCTCTCATGCTGACATGATAAGTAAATAAGGATAGATCCGCCCAAATTTAAACACTTTTAAGCTTCATTGATTTTAGTAGGAGAGATATGCCTGGGTTTTCTTCTCGCCTGCTGAATTTTTTTTAGGAGGAGAACCTTAAAAAATTAACATTTGTTTCTCCTCAAAACAGATAAGTAAGTTAAAGTTGCAACAAAACAAAATGGTCAATGTGAAACATTTGATGCTTCAGATTATGGGCTCATAACCCAGCTAATCAAAAAAAAATTGTGCATCTATTCCAGCTTCAGTTTCTTAACAGGGTTTTGGTTTTTTTTTTGTGGGAAGAAAAATGAGGGAAGAAATAGTGGAGAAAATGGAATAGATACTGTGTTTCCCCGAAAATAAGACAGAGTCTTGTTTTCTTTTGACCCCCAAAATAAGCACTTGGCCTTATTTTTGGGGAGGTCTTATTTTTGAACTGCAGGAGATGGCGATCATAGTCACCTCATGGCTGCTGCTGTATTGCAATATTTTCAGGAAGGCCTTATTTTCGGGAGAGGGATTATTTTAGTGCATGTGCTCAAAAGCCCAATTGGGCTTCTTATCCGGGGATATCTTATTTTGGGGAAAACAGGGTAAAATTAGCCCCATAAAATGTCCTCTTCCTTCTTATGCCATACAATTTTATGAATGAAAATGACATTATTTATTTATTTTGCACATAAATAATTCTTATCTTAAAGAATTATGTATTTATGTTTCTGCACACACAACAATTTGGGTTGTTTTTGTTGGAGGCAAGAAAAAACATCACAGATGGTTCTCCAAAATTATACCAAAAATCAAGCTGAAACCTGGTGAATGTTGACATGGGACCAACTCATACACTCTGGATACTGAATGTTACTGGCACCCTGTGATTATTAAACTGTTTTAAGAAAATCAGGACATTCTGGAACTCCCTGAATATATAATTCTTCCCCCATAATATGTAGCAACATCTTTTGTATAAAACTCTTGAAACCTTTTTCAAAATATTCTTATTTTTAAAAAAAGGATTGATGCAAATGAAAACGTTATAAAACTAAATTACAGTTGGAATGATTGACTAAAGTCATTATATGACTCTTCAATGTTATTCTCTTTTAGAAGCTAATATTGCTCTACCACATCTAATCAAAATGACACCATCAAGGTTATAGTTAGATTTTATAGACATTTTTCACACTGGTTAAAAAATCCAGTAAATCTGTTAAACAGAATCCTAGCTATTGAACTTTCCTTTTTTCCCTCTTCTCCCCACCTTTTTTAATTGAATGACTAGTGATGAGCTGAATCAATGGTATTACTGATTGATACTTTATATTAGCAAAATCATATTGACATTACTATTCTTTTTTTCAGCTACCAGAACTAATGTTGTTTGGTTTTTAAATAGTTACGATTTTTAACTCGGAAGTTCAAATCTCCATTGGCATCTCAGCAAGATTTCAATTGAGAGTTGTTATATGAGAATAGCAGGTGGTTTACTAAAGGTCGTCCCTGCGACCTATCCGCTCACACAGGGAGGGACTCCTCCTGGTGCCGTCCGCTAGGCAGTGTCAGTGGGCGACACCTAGGAATAGGTCCTTCTCTGTGATGGGCCCAACCCTCTGGAATGACCTCCCCCCCGACATTCGAACCACCACCGACCTCCGCTCCTTCCGTCAAAAGTTAAAGACTCACCTATTTCAATCAGCTGGCCTGGCACTCTCTTAGTTTTATCTCCCGGGGATTTATTTTAATTGGGTTTGGGTTTTTAATTGGGGATGTTTTTAGGGTTTTAGAATATATTTATTTCTTATACAGCCTATCTCCTCCATCCAAATGTATTTAATTGTTTTATGATTGTATTTTTATCTGCATTGACTGTACACCGCCCCGAGTCCCTTTTTGGGAGAGGGGGCGGTCTAGAAACCCAAGAAATAAATAAAATAAATAAATAAAGGTGTTTTTTTTTTAATCTCGTCTTCATTTTTTTTTTTATAAATAACTCAAGGCAGCAAACATGCCTAATAATAATCCTATTTCCTCCACAACAACCACTCTGTATGGAAGGCTGGCGAGTTCCGGTTCCGGCGGCGGCGGCGACGGGCAGCTCTTTGCCCGCTCCGGCTCCCCGGTGGGCTTCCCCACTCCTTGGGGGGCACAGGACACCCCGCAGAGGGGTCCTGCCGGAGGGGCGGCATCGCGGAGGACTCCTGCAGCGGCGGTAGCCGGCGGGAGCTCTCTCACGCGCCCAAGGCACCGGGGAGCAAGCTCGGAGGGCGCTTCGCGTTCCTACGCCTCGCGCCTCGCTATAAGCCGACTGGAGAATGCTACAATTGAAGGAAGCAGCTGCGGTGCGGTGAGGTTGCTTCTCTCTTCATCCCTTACTTTGCATGAAGATTTACTCAGCTTTTAAAACTTTAAAATAACTTTCGGAGCATTTTAGAGGTGCGGCTGGAGGGAGGGGGGTTTCCCCCCCCCCTTGGACAAGCGGCGAGAAACAATTTTGCTCTCAGCCCCCGGGGAAGGAGGAGGGGGGAGAGCCAACGAATGAAGCCTCACTTAGGCTGAGATGATTTTCTTTTCAATTTAATCCTACATATTACAATGATTTGAGGACTTTTGGAACTTTTTAAAATTTCGTTACGCCTCTGTGCCCAAAACTGGCAGGGCAAGATGGCACACTTCCGTTGTCTTTATGAACTCTGAAACCTGACTCCACCTTTAAAACTCAGGCTTCCGGTCTTTGTCTCCGTGTCTCCCAGAGGAATCTCTTGTGGATTGGTATTTTTTCAACCTTCTAGGGGAAATTTTCTATCTATTGCCAGACTTTTTGGAGAGACTCTCTTCTGCCTGGTTCTTCTGCTCCCGGATTCACCTGGCTACCCTTCTTTTCTAACTGCTTACTTCATATTTGGACTGAACTTCTAACGTTATAAAGGATGGCATCTAAAAGACCCCCTCCTGGAAAACCTGGCTTTGCCACTTCTGCTCCAACATCCGCAACATCCAGTCCAGCCACACAGTCAAAGATAACAGAATTGATGCAACATAAGACTACAGAGATGGACTTTCAACAAATGCTTCAACAAATTCTACAGGGCCAGGAGGAAATCAAGAAACAGCTAAGGGAAATGAAAGATGAAATTAAAGAAAATCAAGCCCAAATATATAAGAACTCACAAAGACTGAATCTTGTGGAAGGGGGGGTGGAGGAGGTGGGGGGGGGGTGGAAGCTGTGCAGAAAGGGAACAAAGATCTTGACATCCAACAGATGAAATTAGAATTTGAGAGAATGTCCTATTATCTTAGATTTCAAAATGTTATAGAAGAAGATGGGGAAAATATAAGGGACATCATGACAAACATTCTGGCTGACTACATACACAAAGAAAAACAACAGATGGGGTGGGATATAGACCTGGTTTATAGAGTGAACTCAGCTTACGCTAGAACACACAATGTACCCAGGGAGGTTCACATTAAATTCCTTAGAAAAAGCACAAGAGATGAGATTCTGGGTGTACAAAGGGGGCAAGCATTGACATATCATGATATGGAGATAACCATTCTGAAGCAGATCCCTAAGAAGATTAGAGAAAAAAGAAAAAATTATTCGCAATTAGCGAATAAATTATACCAGAAAGGGGTGTGGTTTAGATGGTTGATGCCTGAAGGTATGCTGATATTCTGGGAGGAGACAAGAATCAGAATTAATTCACCCATAGAGGCACAGGCCTTTATGGAAAAAAATAAACTACTTCTAGAAAAACCACCAGACACCACAACGGACACGCAGGACACGGGAGGGGCCAGAGCTCTGCCAGTGGAGGGAGATGGGGCAATAGCAAGAAGACTCAGATCACAGAAATAAATAAGAAAATCATATTATTATAAATTGACCGAAAGTGAAAATGGAATTATATTAGGATTTTATATTGAATTGTTTAATTTGATTGAATTTAATAATAGAACTAATATGCTGATTGTAATCAATTATATACTAATGCATTATATATAAATGTATACTATGGGTATGGAGGGAGGGGTGCCTCTCACATTTTGCAACTGCCAAAATTTGTATACCTGTCCATTTACCCTTTTCCCTATAAATTTTGAAAAGCCAATAAAATTTTATTACAAAAAAAAAAAAAAAGGAAGGCTGGCCTGAGAGAGTGTGTTACCCAGCTGGCTTTCATAGTTATGGCAGGACTAGAACTCAAGGTCCTGTGGTTTCTAGGTCAGGACCTTCACCACTACACCAAACTGACTCTGGTTGAGATGAAGAGTCTGGGGCATCTAATTTCTCTCAATTCAATTCAATTTCAATTTATTTGTGCTTCTAGACCGCCCCCTCTCCCAGAAGGGACTCGGGGCGGTGTACAGTCCATAGAGAATATCACAAAAATACAATAAAAATTAAATATGTACAGTTTGGAGGAGGTTAAAATGCAATTAAAAGAACTGTACAAAGCTAAATAAATATAATTTTTTTTAAAATCCCTAAAACAGACACAACAGATTAAAAAACCCTAAAATAACCAGATAATAATACATTTGCCAGGAGGGACAGTTGTAATTATGCCAGGCCTGCTAATCGGAACAGGTGAGTCTTCAATTTTTGCCGGAAGGAGCGGAGGTCAGAAGTGGTTCTAATGTCGGGGGGGAGGTCATTCCAGAGGGTTGGGCCCATCACAGAGAAGGCCCTACTCCTTGGTGTCTCAAGTTATATACACACCTGAAAGAAGAGATTGTCTGGTCAGCTGAAAAATATATCCCTGTCCAATCTTCTCCAATTGATGGAATTGCTAGACATATGCTGATATATTCAATTCTCTTTTTATTTATATACCATATATCTTTCATTCAGAAATTCATGATAACCTATATAGCACTTCTTCTTGGTTTTCTCTACAAGGACAACCTTATGAAATAAATTGGACTGAAAGTGACTGGCTCAACATCACTCTGCGTTTATGGAGGGAGAGAATTCATTATCTTTTTTGAGAAATTTTGTTCATATTCTGATTGTGGGAATCATGGTTTGGTTTCAGATGATACCCAGAACTGACCCATTCAAATCAATGTTTCAAACTCATAGTTTATGTCCCATTGATTTCAACTAAGTCCAACCTCCTGATCTTGATGAGTTAATTCCAACAAAAATTAACATCTGTCACAATACTGTGCCTCCTAAAACACATTCAAATCTTATCCCAGCTTACCCATGCTATGAGCAATATGTATGCAAATTTGCACAGGAATATATATGATCAAGATCTCTAGAGGTGCAAGATAATATTAATTTCCTCAGTCCCATGTATATAAAGTTACTCCACTCATTACGGTATTATGGGCAAAACTAAAATGCTATTCCTTGAAAAATGATAAATTCAGGCAATAAAATCTGCCTTCTACTCTGGACAGTGAGTGACCTGACCCTTACTTTAGGGGGGGGGGGGATTCCCAATTGTCTCAAAATCACCACTTTGAAATCTCCTCTCACACCTGTAAGACTGTAAAGTACATCTGCTAAACAAAAAAAATAGACCTTAGGCAAGGTTTGAATGCATTAGTGGAGATACAGAGCTGTGAGTGAGGAGATACTGAAATTTGTCCAACACACATGCCAAGATCACAGTTTTCACAATGGGGATGGTGAAAGAACCTCTGCACAATGACAATACTATTGCATATTATTGTTAAACTTTTCTGGGGGACAATTACTTGCTTTTCCACAGCACTTTGAAGATTAAACAGTTTAAATTTGCTGTTGAAAACTCTGTATTCAAAGCAGCCTTGAATAATTAGTGAACCGTGTCATCTGGCCTGGGCTTAAATGGAGGAAAAAAGGAGACTCCCAAATTTGTGTTTTCCATCTAAAGTGTGTAAATAATTGTTCTTTGATTGTGTGTTTTCCAGGTGACAAAAGGTCCCTTCCAAGAGGCTCATATTTGTCAGTCCTCTAGGTCAGAGAGGATTATTTTTCAAGGATGAAGAAGGGCAATATCTTGCTGTCTTTCTAGGAAAAGTCTGAGGGGAAATATATATGGCCCTTTACATTGTCCTTTTCTTTCTCTATCTTACCCAAATAATGTAGAGATGATTAGGTGTTCAGGAGGTGACCCTAAACAAAGATTAATCACAGATTACTGCTTACATCACCCTTTTTCAAGATGACATCTTCCAAATGTATTAGAGTAAAATTCCATCATCCCTAGGCACCAAAACTATGAGCTAAGAGTAATAGGAGTTTTACAATTTTTTTTAAAAAAGAGCTTATCATATTGGGGGATGCCGATCTACAAGCCTAAAGGTGATTTTCCTACTTATTCCTCACCATGTAGTATTAAATTTGTAAACCTGGCTCTTTTCTAATCTATATTCAATTCTTATAAGGTTCCCAGTCCTATTATGAGAGATAAAGACAAAAACAAAAAACCTCTTTCTCCACACCTTGCATAATTTTATAAAGCTGTCCCTTATAGCCATCTTTGTTTCTAAACCAAACCACTTGTAGGGAAAGTGTTCCAGGCCTTGATCATTTCAGTTTGCCTTTTCTGTATTTTGCCAGATCTTTTGATGTTTCCTTTTGATTAGGAATTGCCTCATTAAGATTCGATTCCAGTCCTTACAACCAATGGCCCTGTTTTATTAGCTAGCTCCTTCATCCTGATCAGAGCTTCCATCAGCTCTTACCACCGCACATTTTGATTTCTACATGCTGTTGAGGGTTTAAAGAAGAGGAACCCAATGTAGAACAATCATGCAAGAAGCTTTCAATAGACTAAAAATCACCAAAGCAAAATCATGAGCCTGCAGTGAATAAAGAATAAAAAGAAAAGTGAAACACAGTTGGTGCCATTTTTATTTATAGAGCACACATTTCCAGCAACATTATTCCTCTTAGTCCTTGAGGAAGTAATATACTCTCACCCTTAAAACGCTGTAAGTAGTCGATAATCCATTATTACAGTAAGCCGTACACTCTCACAGTAATTATCTAATAACCTCTTATAAAAGACCGTAACTTCCTAATCTGTTTATAATTATCATTTCAATGATCCTGAGCATTAATCTCTGACCTTCAGCAACTCTGACCTGATCTTAATTAGCTCTAATATCAAATCATCTCTATATAAGAAACTAGCCATGACCAAATGAATGAACCTCAGGTACAGTTAATTTCGGGAGCAATTATCTTTCCATGTAGGGAGATTTAAATGATTATCTGCACAATTTCACACAGTTTTATGTAATTCTGCAACATTATAAATTCTGTTTTAAATCATATTTCAAAGGCAAGACTCTGCTGACTGCCTTTGTATCATATACTAAGTAACTAGATTAGTACATCACATTACTGTTGTATAACAGTGGATGAGTTTTGTGTCCTTGTTTTCAATTACATGGGGAAAACAGAATTTCACCAAAGGAAACTCTTGTGTGATGTGATGTGGTGTGGTGCGTGTGTGTGTAGAATACAAGAAATATCACAATAGAGAAGTTTGGGGGATCCAGTGTTAATCAAAAGAAGTTTTAAATAAATTCTTCACTAAAAGCCAGTGACCATATTGATTGGACATAAATGTATACATGATCGTTATAAAAGCTAACAAATATCTAAAGGCCTTGGCTACTGCATTTACTGATTTTTACATATTTACATATACAGAGAAACATGTAGATATAAATATGACATTTCTATACTGATGTAAAGTAATAGGCAAATTCTTGGCTAAAGCAGGTTTTTATAACTAGCTTTTATAAAAAGAAAGATACCTTCATGTAACACTTATAATTCTTATCGTACATTAACTCTTCCATTTTGAACAACATGCAAGAAGCTCTAAACTAGGCTCCAGTCAATACTAATTTAAAAAGTAACAATCCTTTTTTTTATTGCACCAGGTAATAAAGGACCAGGTAAATCATCAGCCAGTCTTTGAGACATTACTCACTGAACAGGATTTGAGAGTATGCAGTAGATACTATAATTGTACATTAAAATAACTAACTCAGCAACTTATATCTTAATTTGGTTTTTGTTTGTTTGTTTGTTTCTTAGTTATTTATTTAGATTTCTAAGGTAGCTCAATTCAACAGTGCCTCTGGGCAGCTCACAAATTAAAAACAAATTCACAGAGCATTACCCCCCCCCAAAAGATTAAAGTTGATCATAACAAGGGAATGTGCCAACGTATATCACAAGCTAATTCAAATAGTTCAGTCCAACTGTCATGGCTATCTCTCTCCTATCCAAGTTTCATGAGCTGACAGACTGACATTAACAATGTTCATAACAATATGAACAATCAGGGAAAATATGCTCTCAGATAACGAAGTTCTATATGACATTGATGTCTTTATACGTGATAACCAACACCTTGAATTGCACTGTAATCTCATTGGTACCCAGTGCAACTTCATACTAGGGCTGTCATAATGGGCATAAGGAAGCATGCCCATCACTGTTCATGTTGCTGAGCTTGGACCAGCTTAAGCTTCCTAGTGCTCTGTAAGGTACGCTCCATATGGAACACCTTGCAGTACTCCACTTGCAAGGTAACTTAGTCATGAGTGACAGTGAGAAGAGACTTCCAATCCATAATAACTATAAGGTAGCAATCCCCCCAAAATATATATCTAAATCTATTAGGAATTATATACAGACTCCAGTAAAACAAATCATTCAGAACGTCATTAACTGGAGCTGTGTCCAGCCTAGCAGATACACACCATGCAATTTTGAATAAAATGCGTAAGGAATGCATTTGATAGAAGACCAAGTTCCACTTTTCATTCTGTATACTTAACAACCGATAGTATAATTCAGCCAAAGTCAAGTACTATTAATTATTTCTACTTCCAATTGTCTAGTTAAATAAATCCTATGTTTCTGTGAAGTATTTGATTAAATTTCAGAGGACAAGGGTAAAAAAAAAATGTCATTTAGACGTAGGAAAACCAAAAAAGATTGAAGTGCTGTACCTTGGTATATTTAGCATGAAGAAGAAGTTTAAGAATTATTTTAAAAAATCAAATATTTGAAGGGCACTGACAAGAATATGGTGGCAAATTAGTTGTTGCTTCACCAGGTAGGACTTGAAGCAAAGCATTTAAATGCTGGGAGACTAGTATAGATCTATTTCGAGCTAATTAGCTCTCATCAGCTAGCCATACCCTTACTGGGATTTGAACCTGGGCTGTATTATATCTTAGGCAGGAGCCTTAGCCACTAAGCCACAGGCTCGCCTCCTTATCAGTTGAGCCAAGGAAATAGGTATGTATTTGTGTTACAACCCCTTGTATGCCCAAATATGGGAGGAAGGTCACTACTCCCTCTTTCTGTCCTTCGGCTCATCACAGAAGACCATGCAGGCAGAAAACCATATTTTTATTTTTAATGTTGCCTTTTTATATTTGTGTTGTATTTGTACTGATAAATAAATAAAGGGAGACTAGTATAGATCTATTTCGAGCTAATTAGCTAATTAGCTAATCGAGCTAATGGAACACCCTGATCATCCAACTTCTTTCTGATTAGGAGTTTCAAAAATGGAACTAAATGTCACCAGTGGTGGGTTCCTATTGGTTCAGCCTGGTTTGGCCAAACCAGTAGTGGTTTGGCAGCCTGGGTCACTGAAATCAGCAGTGACCCAGGCTTGTCATGCCCCCGAACTTGTTCTCCCAGTGGTGCTATAGGTGCCGCCATCTTGTTTTTTGCTTCTGCACATATGCAGAGCATTTTTTTTGCATTGTGCATGCACGCACAGCACGCATTAAGCATGCCCACGAGCGAACCGGCAGTAGTGCCTGCTGGAACCCACCTCTGAATGTCACCTATTGGAATGGCACTCCAGTAGGCATCAGCTCCAAATTAAATTAAATTAAATTAAATTTACTTTCCAGTTTCATTATTCATTAGCATTATTTTTCCATTTATGGAAACCAATTGTAAATAAATTCAGCATCACTTACAGATATTGATTCTCCCGTGCTTTTTTTGTTCCTTCATTCCTTTGCCTTCCTGATTGTTACATTTAGAACATAACAATTTAAAGACCCAAAGTTAGTTAATTAGCTAGACAGTTTCATTTATTTCCTCTTTTATTTTCACTAATTATGTGCTGTCATCTCCTCCTGAGAGACTAGGAAGTGCATAATAAAATCAGCACATACCACCACAACTTCATTAAACAAAGAAAACACATCCTATAGACCCAGTTTTCAAAGTATTTCCTCCATGATTTTGCTAGTTTAATTGCACGTTCTGCGCTGAATCAGCATTAGAAAAACACAGTTTTGAATGCTTTTCTAGAAAGACCATCAGGGAAGAGGTCATGTTCATTATCATATATAATAACAGCTTTGCACTAGTGAATTTTTTCCCCACTTGTTCATGATGAAAATATTTGATCTCTGCACTTCCCACTACTTATAGAAGTCCTCTATCCTACATCCCACACTATTCTCCCAATTCTTAGATACCGCTTTTCTGGAGTCATAATAGATCGTTATAGTTAGGGTATATCTGTGAATGCCAAATTCTTTGGTGTATGCAAGCAAACATGCTTCCTACTATAAAGACACACTTGGCGGATGGATGGAGGGATGGATATGCAGACATGTTCAGGCATAGCTTTTCTCACCTTCAGTCCAACACAGAAGGGTCATGACATAAATGAAGAGAGGGTTTTCATGCTTATAGCACACATGCCTGCACTGGGGAGCCTAGCTCTATATTTAATTGTTTCCATATGACCTTCAGCCCTCGACTATCAGGGTTTCATCTCACATGAAGGTGAAGATTATAAGGCTAAATTCTTGACTTCCGGGAGTCCTCGTGTAAGCATGAAGACTGATTCATCAGTGATATCTCAAGCATGATTAGGAAAGGGAATGGTTCTTCGTTATATTGGCCCAAAGAATAGAAGGTAAATAGATGTTATTGGTTCTATGGATTCTTCTGGGAATGGATGTTGGGATTGAGGCAGCATGAATAGTTACACTATTACACTATTTTTTTTCCTAAGCAAAACACTATGAAACACTGTTTCAAAAGCAGGTAAAAATGGCAGAAGTTACATGTTAAAGGCTGCTTATATTATGGAAATTTACATTAAAGAAGCCTCATCAAAAACATATATATGCCACAGAATAAAATGCATATTTTAGGTTCTCTGACCATTTATATTAGCATTTGTGCAAATTATGGGAAGATAGAATACTTTGCAAACATAATTAATTCCAAAAATTTATACTGTTCTCTAAAAATCTGTTAAAGAAGTAGAAACGCTGCCCTAACATTGCAGACCATAATGTGAGATCAGAGCTGCACATCCATAAAGTGGATAAAACCAAGTGTTGTTATAGTTTAATACATAGGATAAAACCTAAATAACATCATAATGCTGCTAATTATATTTCTTCATTAAAAAAATGTTTTATTTCTACTGGATCAAGCCCTAACACATATCTTTTTATTTACATTTACAGTATGTAAGAGTGTAAACACACACAAGAAAATTGTTAGCTCAATTCCCACACATATCCAAGGAGAGAAGTAAAAAGGGGTACTTTAATAAGTACTTATCAGACTTAAGTCGTTGAAGCTTTCCAGTCAGGATTCTTCCAAATGCAAGCATTTCCTTCTTATAAGTCAAGGCATTTGTTCTACAGCAATCCAATGAAGATAGAGTTCTGATGAGAGTGATTGATCTGAAAGACAATTTGAATGAAGGATGTGGTGTACATCCTCTAAATGATACTACGCTGACAGTTCAAACAACCTTCTCATGACATATCACTAGAAACAGTCAAGAACAGTAAATTAAAAAGTGGAATTGTCTCTATCACATAGCTCATTTCTCCTAAATGGGCATTCTAAAAAAAAAAAACCCACTGCTGTTAGTATTTATTTATTTAAAAATTCTGTATTTATTCTTGTAGGAAGTTATCACCCAGCCCTCTCCCAGAAAAATGAAATATCCTAGGAAATATTGAAAAGGCAGATTATTATATTTTCCTGGATGTGAAAAAGGGAGAAACACATTTTAAATACAAAGTAAATTCCTGCAGCTTCCTGCCCATCCCCACTTTGTCAATGGGCCATTAAGAAGGCCAAGCTAGTCCATTTTACATAATAAAGAGTTCTCCCCATCAGCTCCAGGGGGATGGGATTAAGGCATGATAATATTGGCACTTTACTCAACTGACCACATGGCATCTGAGAACTCTGAGAATTCAACCAAACCTGGATACAAAACTCAGCCTAGAGGGTTGCACTTGCATGGGTCCATGTGAGTCTGATAACCAATCAGAATACATTTCTTACACAGGAACAGGAAACAGAGAGGTGGGACTGAACAGGTTATAAAAAGCCTAACAAGGCCCTCCATCGCCCCTTTTTCTCTTCTTCTCCACCAACATTGAAGCATGTGATCACCTTTTCTGTTCAGGACTCAGGCCATGTGGTCCTGTCCACCATTAAAACCATCTTTCCAAGCAGCCTCCATGTCTCCAGTGTCTTTTTCCCCACTTGGAGCCGAACCCAGAAGGACATTTCTTTTAACACTCTCTCCAAAGTTGAAGGATCCTTTCCAAAAGATTACTTTTCAAAAACAGTTGCAGCAAATCAATGTTAATTAAAAACAAGAAATGTTTGTTGCCTCTATCATTTCAAGGTGTGGATGATTTTAATTTATCTCTGAATAAAAATTCAGATGACATATAAATTCCAAACCTCATAATACCACATAATATCCGACTCTTGATACCACTGAACAAAACTCCTCTTGTTCTCTCAGACATCCTCAAAGGGGCAACTATGACAGGCTGAGATTTTATCAAAGTGAAGAATTGTGTGTCATGACATCATGATACAACTTGCACCCCTTGTATTCTTGCATGCAATGTTGCGACACAAGAATGAAAGAAACAATTGGCATTCTGATACTGAAACAAACATTTGCGTCCACCGCAAATTCCCATCACTCCTTACAAGAGCAAATCTGTGCTGCAGAATATAGGCAATATCTAAACTCATTTGGACATGTAGCATGATAAGAAGTACCCATATATGCCCCAGATTCTGAACAGAACAGACTGGAGATGTTGCCCATGTCCCTCTACCTTTATCAAGTGGTGAGTAGCAGTATTCTGCATTAGTTAAAGATACTACTTTGAGGGAAGCTCATTGATTGAATTAGTGATTGGATGATATCCTTTCTTCCCTTAACTGGCCCACTTTCCTCTCTCTCTCTTTCCTTCCTCCTCATCTTGACCTCTGTTTCTATATTCTATTCAACAGTCCATGTTCCTATGCCACAAATCTCTGAAAGAAATTAGACCGAGAGAGAGGGGCTGAAAAAAAATTACCAGGTACATTTCCATGGTTAAACACAGACATGGAACATAGAACCAGAATAATAGGGTTGGAAGAGGCCTTGAAGGTCTGAGACTGAACTTCAGCTTCTTCATATTAATGCAATTAGTCTAATACTGTAGCCATCACACACCAAATGACAATGTCAATGTATTTATTTTTTTGGAAGAAATGGAGCCTGTAACAAATGAAACTCTTTGGGATGCTGTAGGATCCATGACTACTTTTCCTGAGCATGATCAGATATCATAATAGTATTTTCCAGAAAGGCAAGATTAGCCTCTGCCCTTATGTTTTTTTTTCTGGATTGAATTGCAATGTGTTTAATCTGACCAGTTTCCAAATGTGGAGATCTGTAGAATAACGCAGTAGTCTCTGCTTATGTCCCCAGGTGGACCTAACCAAGGACCAATCCTACCAACAATGCTTAGATGTTGTCACCCATTACTTGGAGAAAAGTTAGGTGGATGGAAGTGACAGGGGGGGGGGGGCAATAGAGACAATAATGTTAGAGACAGAATAAGGACAGTAAATGTTATGCCATTATTATTATTTTCAACTCCAGAAAGTATGGACAGCATTTTAACTCAGGAGAAAGGACTAAGAATTAATTTAAAAAGTAGAATTAGATGTCACCTGCAAGCTGATTTCAAAGTTTGAATCATCTACCCCATAATATTAATTCTCCCCCCTGTGGAGGGGGAGAAGTCATGGAACATGCACAATTTCTGTAGTTGGATGCAATTATGAAAGGGTGATGTGACGGCATGGCTTTTTTATTTTTATTTTGTCATTTGGGGATTTGTATCATGATGACACTGCAGGGAACATTAGTATAATACAAATAAGGAATTGAAATTACCATGCTGAATACTTTGTAAAATGTCATTTGATTTTGATAAGTAATTAAATGAAAGTCATAATCTTTATCTTGCACAAGAATATTTCTTATTTAGCAATAACACTTAGACTTATATACCCCTTCATAGTGCTTTAAGAGCCCTCTCTAAATAGTTTACAGAGTCAGCATATTGCCCCCAACAATCTGGGTCCTCATTTACTGACCTCGGAAGGATGGAAGCCTGATTCCACCTGGAGCTGGTGAAATTGAACTGCCAAATTGCAGGCAACTGGCAGCCAGCAGAAGTAGCTAGCAGTACTGCATTCTAACCACTGTATCACCACAGCTATATGGAATAGCAGTCATAATATATAAACAGTATGCCTGAAGTTACCTCTTTGATACTTGATTTCTGGAGTGCAATAATTGGATTGTTTAGTAGATTTGTTGTAACAGAAGAAATATTAACAACAACAAAAAGGCACATTAAAGCTGCTCTAGAAATGATTGAAAATTATCTGACAATCCCCAGTATGGTGTCCCCTCCCTGCCAATATACATTAAGCTAACACTTAGATTGAGCTATGGATTACTAGGGCTACCAAATGTAGGCTGTAAAAATCCAGAAGACTACTAGCATGAGCAGAGTTTTCTGTATCACTTCTGCCATCCAGTGATCACCTGGATTTCTGCAGCTCAGATCTGGCAGTATAACATTAGTACCATATTGACAAGATCTCTTTCTTGATTAGTCACCACTTATTCTATCAAGATACAAACACTACTGAGATTCTCCATCCTGTCTTTAATGTGCATCACTTTACAATTACTTACATTGCATATCTTTTTTCTTTATTTCTAACTGTTGAGAAATTAATTGTCTATGAAAGGAAAAATGAGCTCACCCACTCACTACCTAAAGAGATCTGTGGCATGCAGGCTTCCATGTACATATCAGTTGCTTGATCAGGAACTGCAGACATCAGTCATCTGAGAATTATGCTGTGCATCCAAATTCAGAGATCATTGATCCATGCAAAATTACTTTCAACTGGATCCTCATCCAGATATGCATCATAATATGAATCCTTATTCATATATCCTGGCACCATTAGCCATGCATACCTATAGGAACTTGAGCTGGATCAGGAAAATTTTTTAAAAAAAACCTCCTTTGAGAATGAGAATATAATCTCTCTCTCTCTCCCCCCCTCCCCCCCTCCCCATATTATATATATCCCGAACCTTACACGGGAAAAGACCCGAATACAACAAAACCAGCATATATATATATATATATATATATATATATATATATATATATATATATATATATATATATATATATATGTGTGTGTGTGTGTGTGTGTGTGTGTGTGTGTGTGTGTGTGTGTGTGTGTGTGTGTGTGTGTGTGTGTGTGTGTGTGTGTGTGTGTGTTGTATTTGTGCTGATAAATAGATAGATAGATAGATGGATAGATAGATAGATAGATAGATAGATAGATAGATAGATAGATAGATGATAGATAGATAGATAGATAGATAGATAGATAGAGTGAGTATACAGTATATTCTCATTTTAAATCTATTTTTAATTTATGCCAATGATTAATTATATTTAAATCACCATGAATATGAGTGATGAATGAACTCATGAATATGAGTTAATAGGAGAAAGTCTGTACTAAATGCAAAAGCTTACCATTCTGCTGGAATTCCAGAACTAATATGAACATCAATGTTTAAGGAAAGAAATGAATGGCAAAATAGAAAGCTCTGTTTAAATCAGCTCTTTTTCTTATTAATTTGAGTCACTTTGATTTTAAAAAATCAGTTCTATAATCCCTGTTAATTCTCCTATTCTTCTAACAATCAAACCCTTTTTTTAAAATTTTATTTTTTGTGGTGAAAGAGAAGATTCTAATCGGCACTGTTGATGCTATTCATACATTCAACATGTGACTATTATTCCAGTTTCATTTACATGGAGTGCAAAGGGATGGTTTTCTGTACATGGTATTAATTTGCAATTTAATAAGGTTAGCCATCTTTGATGCAAATTGTTTCCCACTCACTCCTACTTTCTAAAATCTGCATGAAGATGTTTTTCTTTGTTCTGAATTTCTTGGCTAAAGTACTAGGCAGTTGCTAATGGAATTTCAAGCTTGGTCTGACCCAGCAAGGAGCTTCTTATAGTTTAAAACTAGACTGTGTACAGGACAACTGAACATATAATCCCCTGCTGGGACTTCAGGAATGGAAAGTACACACCATATGAGTACTCCCAACAAGTACTGTGCCCCCACTGTGGAGACTGAAATGACATCTGTCTCTACAAAATATCTAGATATGCAGTAGAGGATCTGCAAAAGAAAACCCTTCACATGTACAATTGTACTCATGGTGATTTCTGGGTGAACAAGGGCTTTCACAATGCAGGACTCTTGGGTGCCTGGGAACCTGTGAGTGTATAATCATGCTTGCAAAGGTTCCCACACACATAAACACTGCCTACCCCACATCTCCCACAAACCACACAAGGATGTCAAACTGTGTGTTGTGTATTGTGATGTTATCAAGTCAATGAAGCAGCCATATAATCTGCAATGGTGTGGCATGATGTCTAACACCAAAACACTTTTGGGCAATGATGTCATTGATATATTAGCATCTACATACATATTACACACGTGGACACAAATGCCCAGAGACAGACTGCAGAAGTTGAAATAATTTACATGGTATTCTGATATGGTGGGGGGGGGGAGTGTCCAGGGTTTATCAGAAACATTTGGAAGATATGTTTAGATCCAGAGTAAGATATCGGTTGCATTTGTTAAGAGTTCTTAAATATATATATATATGAAACCTCAGTGCAGAACTCAAGGCATTCCATTACAAATTGCCATATTTTTCAGTGTATAAGACGCACCAAAGTATAAGACGCACCCAGGTTTTGAAGAGGCAAATTTTTTAAAAAAGTTTTTGCACTCTGCAAACCTCCCAAAAATGACCCATTTTTCACGAAAACGGGCCCATTTCCCCCCCCCCAAAAAAAGCATGAATAGCCTTTAGGGGGCTTGCAGAGTGCTCCTGGAGGGTGGGCACCCCAAAAAATGAGCAAAAGCAGTCAATTTGTTTGTAAAAATGGGCCTGTTTTTTGTCAAAACAATTGAATGCATAGCCTTTAGGAGGCTTATAGAGTATTCCTGGGGGCTGGAGGGGCAAAATTGAGCAAAAAATGGCCTGTTTTTCACTCATTTCTGCCCTCCCCAGCCCCCAGGAGCTCTCTGGAAGCCTTCTACAGGCTCTGCATGGCCATTTTGGTGAAGGCAGCAGGGTTTTGGGAGGCAAAAAATACTATATTCAGTGTATAAGACGCACCCAGAATTTCAGCCTCTTTTTTGAGGGGAAAGGGTGCATCTTATACTCCAAAAAATTCGGTATATATACCGTGTTTCTCACATAAAAAGACCAAGTCTTATTTTCTTTAAGACTTGAAAATAAGCATTTGGGCTTATTTTTGAGGGGGCCTTCCTTTTTTCAGGTGCAGCAGGTGAGTAGACGCATTGTGGATGCACCATTGCTCCATTCCGAACCTTCTGCAAATGGAGGCTTTTTGGCAAACAGGAGGAAAATGGGGAGGGGGATTTTCCTGCCTGCCATCCTTCCCTCAGTCTGTTCTGAGCTTGAGGAATAAATGACAGGCAGGAAAATCCCCTCCCCATTTTCCTCCTATTTAGCAAAAAGCCTCCCTGGAGCCTCCCCAAAAGAGGGAAAAAGAAAAGGAGTTGCTGGCTGTGGGGAAGAGGCCCAACAAGCAGAAGCGCTGGGCCCAGAAAGAGAAGGGCAAAAGCAGTATTTGTGCTGCCCCAAGGGGCCAGCTGCAGAGTTTCCCCCCTCGTGCCCATGCCATCACTCGTGCTGGCCATGCACCCCCAGGATTATTTTTGGGGTAGAGGTAATATTAGGCCCATCCCCCAAAAAATTAAGGTTGGGCTTATTATTGGGGTGGGTTGGGTTTTTGGAGAAACAGGGTAGAGGTGCATTGTGTATATGTATATGTATATGTATATGTAGATGTAGATGTAGATGTAGATGTAGATGTAGATGTAGATGTAGATGTAGATGTAGATGGGAATGAACATGGGATAAAGGTGGAAGAACCTCAGGCTAGACAATGGTCTAGTTGAGTCTTCATAAGGAACGTGGTCATGACAAACGTCTCTGAAATTACCCTCCCTGGTTTCTTGGACGGTAAAGACAAGTGGGGGGGGACAGATGTACTTTTGGACTTGAAAGATTATATTAATATAGCCTTACAACCTGGTGTGCATCTTGTCAGGACTATCTCACAAGGCTGACAGTTCCAAATCTCTTGATAAGGAACACATACCGTCTCACCAGTTACAACTTCACAAATACGTTTCTAGATATAGTACTGGATATGATCTCAGCCTTCTGATATTATTTGGGACCAGGCGGTTTTTTTAAAAAAACTGTGTGCTCACATATATGATCCTTAGGAAAAGTTGAGGGTTTCTTTATCTCATCACTATGAGAAATAATATCAAAAATAAAGTCTTAATAGTATTTCATGATTCTCGAATTTCTTGCCACTAAAGCTACTTGTATCCAAATAGGATTCGGACTTTTGACCTGCAGCCAAAGTTACATTGAATAAGATTAGTGTGGATTCTCTTTCTCATTGCTTTACTGTTTTCAATTTTTACCCATACATTTTACTACAGCTGCAACCCTCAATCATTTGCCTTCATTCTTTACCAAGAGCAATCCCTATTGAACTCAATAGGATTACTTCTGAAAAGAAATGTTAGAGTAGGACTGCACAATGCCCCATATTACACAGATAGTCCTTGGCTTACAACCACAATTGAGCCCAGAATTTACGCTGCTAAAAGAGAAATCTGTTAAGTGAGTTTTGCCCCATTTTATGACTTTTCTTGCCACATTTGTTAAGTGAATCACTGCGGTTGTTAAATTAGTAACACAGTTGTTAAGTGAATCTGGCTTCCCCCCTGACTTTGCTTATGAGAAGGTCACAAAATATGATCACATGACCCCGGGACATTGCAACTGTCATAAATATAAACCAGTTGTTAAGCATCTGAATGTAAATTATGTGATTATGAGGTTGCTGCAATGGTCATAAGTGTGAAAAATGGTCATAAGTCACTTTTTATGTGCCGTTGTAACTTTGAATGGTCACTAAACAAATAGTTGTAAGTCGAGGACTACCTGTAAGTCGAGGACTTAAAAGATTAAATTATATAACAAATAAAGGTTTATTGGTGTAACTACATTTTATTATTAGGTATCCCATAGCATCATTTTCACTGAAGAAAATAAGTTATAAATGTAATCACTTGTAAAAAAAAAACATTACAATTTGTTTCTTAATAGAAACAACTTACCCATAGTTTGTTGTTATTAGTAGTCTTGTGCCCAATTGGCTTATGGTTTAATTGCTCAACATCTATTGATCTCAAGTACAAATTAATTCAACTGTAAAGACATTGTCCTTTCCTAATGTAAAATGTTTATCATAAAATCTCATCTAATTTGAATTATTCAAGTGTCCATGAAGTTATCATATATACTTTTTATTTGCAATGTGTTCCTACTATGTGCAGGGACCTGTATATCATCAGTGAAAAATGTTCTAGATAATTCAATGCCTTGCCTTGCTTTACCATTGAAGAAGATGGTACTTCCCCTACTAAAGCCAGATATAAACCCCACGGGATTCGGGAGAATTGTGATATCAACACATTCCAACAACAGAAATCAGTAATAAATATATGATGATGGAATTCACTCACATTCCTCCAATTCAGTTACCATCATATGGTTCATCTTCCTCTGCAGAGAAATCACAGATCCATTTTTGATGCATTTAGAACTGCAAGATTAAACTTTCCCCAAAACATTCACTTAAAATGTGATTAAATTGTTCCATCCGATTTTGTTTTAAGAAAAGGAAATCAAAGGTGGATTTTTATGTAAATGGAAATTGATTAACATCTTTCATTTTAAAAGTGCATGTTGAGGTCAATTTTTTCTTCTTCTTTAAAATTATATTATATGTCATCTTTTAATTTCATGTATGTAAATACGTATGCGTGCATCTCTCTCTTTAAACACAGGTACAATCTATATAGAAAAAGTCATTTTGCTGACAGTTTAATTCATGCATTATCTGTACTGTTTATTTGATTACAATATCACATTCAGTGTGATTTTTCTTAAAAAGTAAAAACAAAATCTTGAATTATTCACTGTACAAATTTGCTCAATAGAATTTCTCTTTCTTTCTCTCTCTCTTTTTTAATGGCAGTTTCTGAACAGGGTTCTTTTGATCTCCTTGACTGCTTCTTATATTGTAAGCCTAATCCTCTACTTAAACATTTTTCCTACATTTCATCAAACATTTGGATTTAATTTTTTTTAATCTAGCTCATCATATTAATCTACTCCATGTTGTAATGCATGTTGCTCCCTTTCAACTGGGGAGGAAGGAAAAAAAATAAAAATAAAAAAAGCTTAATGAAAGAAAGAAGTAGAAGAGGAAAGAAGCTAAAAGGCACTTGGAAAATGTTTTGCAACTTAGCATCACACAAAAATATGAACATTCAAGGATTTGGCTTTTAAATGCCATCCTAATTAAAAGAACGCTTGCTTTTCAATGTGTGGCTTTTTCCCCCCTTGCCTGCAGAAGAGGCCTTATTCAAATGAAGGAGGAGACCTTTCACATACATGAGGCTATAATAGAGAGCTTAGCATAACTTCTACCTGATTTTCAATGCAAATGGCAAAGGAGAAGTTAGTGTGTTGATGCAGATTATGGGTTATCCTTCTCACACACCACAGACTCCTTCACGCTCTGGAAATATTTTGCTTATCAGCGAGAAGCAATGATCACACCTCACAGTCCCAATTCCAGGGAGACTCGAAAAGGGAGATCATCAATATTCAGATATAGTCAGATTCTCACAGTACCAGACTATTAATTTGCTTCTGAACTGGAAGATTTACTGTACGTTTTTGTAATATAAACATTTTACTGCCACATATCAAATATTGGAGCAGAGTGATTAAGAGACCACTGAGCAATAATGCAGAGGTGAAAAGAATGTCCTTTATTGCCACGCGAGCTTTGATACTTGCTTAATATGGTAAAAATAATTCTTGGCAAAATGCACAAACATTTTTCAATGAGTACTAAAGAATGACTGCATTGCTCATCCCGGCTTAGTGTGTTTGCTTTGTAGATTCAACAGTCGCACTCGGTCGCAACGGCAACAACTTAGCTGGAAGCCTCAGGTTATAAACTGCTCTATCCGAACACATTCCCTTTTCATTTCAAATTAATCTAATGTTTTCAAAATTAGGCTGAGAAGAGTGAACCATATTCCCAAATTAGCAAGAGGGCTCAGAACAATGCTGTATGACTGGCAATAGCCTGATTAAGCAGTGCTGTATTTGCCTGACAACAAACAGAACAGAGTGTTTCTTATTAACAGACAATATTAGTTTATTTTATGTGCAAGATCAAATTGATCGGGAATGTGTGGTCCTGAATGCTTCAGTGTGGTCAGAGGAGTAGTGACAAAGAAGCTAGGGAGAGCTTTGGCACTGGACACTGGCTCATTTTTTTTTTGCTGGATAAAGTCCACCAAGTTTTTATAAGCGGCAGTCCGTTTCATTTTGAGAACGTGCCGGATGGATTTTATTGTTACTCACCAACTACCTGAGATCTGCAACATGATCTGGTGGCGAATCTCCCCAGCTATTGTACATGATCTTCCAGGAGTCCCTGATAGAAAACAATTCATAATTTTAAAACAGAGGCAAAATAAAAGGAAATTCAAAAATAACCAGATGAAAAACTCAGGATCATACACTGGCATACATAAGTCTTGTGAGATTTGGAGATCTTCTTAAACGTGGACTGTTTTAACGGATGATTGGTAGGTTCCACCTAGCAGCACAGAGGGAGCCATGATGCTTATGGGAGTTTCATCAAATTGTATTTAAAAAAAATAACAAGACCCCCCTACAAATTAGGATTCTCAAGATGTTTGTTCTGGATGAGAGGTAGACAATTTGAGCTTTGTTTGGTATTCTAGATATGACCACAAGGTTATAGAAGCATGACCTGTTAATGTTAGAAATAAGAATGTTGTTTATATTTCAAATGCTTCCAGGATAAATATGTCAAACATATGATGTACAAAATATAACCTTATATTTTGTAGAATTGCATTTCTTACGACTCAAATAGTTTGAATTATAGAGATCAGTAAATGATTTCATGAATTACTGTATATTTATTTTATTTATTTTATTTTATTTCTTAGATTTTTAGACCGCCCCTCTCCCAAAAAGGGACTCGGGGCGGTGTACAGTCAATACAATAAAACCAGTCATAATAATTAAATACATTTAAGCTAGATTTAAAATACATTTGGAGGGGGAGATAGGCTGTACTAAGAAATAAATACCTAAAAACATCACAATTAAAACCCCAAACCCTAAAATAAAATAAATCCCTGGGAGGTAAAACTAAGAAAGTGCCAGGCCAGCTGATTGAAATAGGTGAGTCTTTAACTTTTGCCGGAAGGAACGGAGGTCGGTGGTAGTTCGAATGTCTGGGGGGAGGTCATTCCAGAGGGTTGGGCCCATCACAGAGAAGGATCTACTCCTAGGTGTCGCCCGCTGGCATTGCCTAGCAGACGGCACCAGGAGGAGCCCCTCCCTGTGTGAGCGGATAGGTCGCAGGGACGTATGTGGTAGGATGCGATCCTGCAGATAACTAGGTCCTCTGCCATGGAGCGCTTTAAAGATGGTGATCAATACCTTGAAACGCACCCGAAAGGCCACAGGTAGCCAGTGCAGCTCGCGCAGGAGAGGTGTTACGTGGGAGTAACGTGTACGTCCCATAATAACCCGCGCGGCTGCGTTCTGAACTAGCTGCAGTCTCCGGATGCGTCCCAAGGGAAGCCCCATGTAGAGGGCATTGCAGTAGTCCAGGCGAGACGTCACCAGCGCATGAGTGACCGTGCGCAGGGCACTCCGGTCCAGTAGGGGGCGCAATTGGTGCACTAGGCGAACCTGGTGGAACGCCCCCCTTGCCACGGCTGCCACATGGTCCTCCATTGACAGCCGGGCATCAAGGAGGACGCCCAAATTGCGCGCCCGCTCCACAGGGGACAGTTGTTCGCCCCCTATGGCCAGCGATGGAGTCAGCTGGCTGAACCGAGGTGCCGGTAACCACAGCCACTCGGTCTTGGAGGGGTTGAGTTTGAGTCTGTTGTCCCCCATCCAGACCCCGACGGCTTCCAAACACCGGGACATCACTTCGACAGCCTCGTTGGGGTGGTTTGGGGTTGAAATATACAGCTGAGTATCATCAGCGTAAAGATGGTACTCAACCCCAAAACCACGGATGATCTCACCCAGCGGCTTCACATATGCGTTGAACAGAAGAGGCGAGAGGACCGACCCCTGTGGCACCCCACAAGTGAGTGGCCTCAGGGACGACCTCTGCCCCCCTGTCAACACACATTGCTTCCGGTCGGAGAGGTAGGAGCCGAACCACCGCAAAACGGTGCCTCCGACTCCCATCCCCTCCAACCGGCGCAATAGGATACCATGGTCGATGGTATCAAAAGCCGCCGAGAGGTCTAATAGGACCAGGATAGAGGAACAACCCCTATCTCTGGCCCTCCAGAGATCATCAACCAACGCGACCAAGGCTGTCTCAGTGCTGTGCCCGGGTCGGAAGCCGGACTGGCGTGGGTCTAGATAATCGGATTCGTCTAGGTGTCGTGGAAATTGCTGCACCACCACATTCTCAACAACCTTCGCCAAGAAGGGGAGGTTGGAGACTGGACGATAGTTAGCTAGCTCCGTTGGGTCGAGCGAAGGCCTCTTGAGCAAGGGTCTCACCACCGCCTCTTTCAAGGCGGTTGGTAAGTATCCCTCACCCAGTGAGGCGCTCACCAGGCCCAGGAGCCAGCCTCGTGTCACCTCCCAGGCTGCCAGTACCAGCCAGGAGGGGCACGGGTCCGTTAAACAAGTGGTGGGTCGCAGCCGTCCACGCAACCTGTCCAAATCCTCGGGGGCAACAGAGTCAAACTCCTCCCAGAATGGTCTCTCAAGACTCGCTGTTGGCGGCTCGTCTGGTCCACTGACGGAGGTCCACCCGCTCCGGATCTGATCGATTTTGTCCTGAAGATATTCCCCAAACTCCTCTGCTCTACCCTGTAAGGGTGTCTCCCGCGCTCCCTGCGATAAAAGGGAGCGAGTCACCCTAAACAGGGCGGCAGGGCGGTTATCCGCGGACGCAATAAGAGCAGCACAGTATCTATGTTTGGCCGCTCTTATTGCCACAAGGTAAGTCCGCAAATAGGCTCTTACCTGTGTTCGGTCAGATTCGGAGCGTGAGGACCTCCACCTGCTCTCTAGACGTCTCCTGTGGCGCTTCATCACCCTAAGCTCCTCAGTAAACCAAGGAGCCCGGGTGGGTCGATGCCGCAGGAGAGGTCGCAAAGGCGCAACCCGGTCCAAGGCCCCAGTCGTCGCCCTATTCCAGGCAGTCACTAGGTCCTTGGAGCGGGAGCGGGACAAGGCTACAGGAATTGGCCCAAGCTCCGTCTGGAATCTGTCAGATTCCATCAGGTGCCTGGGGCGGTACCAGTTTATAGAGTCTGGTTCCGCCTCCTCGCGGTGGGGGATAGTGCCAGGGAAGTCCAGCCGGAGGGATGAGTGGTCTGACCATGACAGGGGCGTGATGACTAGATCCCCTATTCCCAGATCACTCGTCCACTGTTCAGATACAAAAATGAGGTCCAGTGTGTGGCCCCCTTCGTGAGTGGGGCCCTGCACTAATTGGGTCAGGTCCATGGCCGTCATGGAAGCCATGAACTCCCGAGCCACCTCGGAAGCCGCTCCCGTTGACGGCAAGTTGAAGTCCCCCATGACCAAAAGTCTGGGAGTCTCAACTGCCGTCGCTGAGATTAGCTCGAGGAGCTCGGGCAGGGCTGCTGATGCATAGCGAGGAGCCAAGTATACAATCAGCAAGCCCCACTGCCTCCCTGGGCCCCAGTTCACACCAAGGGACTCACACCCGGGTATCTGAGGGACAGTGAACTCCCTCGGCTCTAAACATTCCCGCATAACCACCGCCACCCCTCCACCCTTACCCAGGGCCCGAGGCTGATGGAATGCACGGAAACCCGGTGGGCACATTTCCACGAGGGGTAAACCACCCTCGTGGCCCAACCAGGTCTCTGTTATCCCTGCAAGGTCTAGCTCCCCCTCTGAGATCAACTCATTAATGAGGGGGGCCTTGTTGGTGACAGACCTTGCGTTGCAAAGCATCAGCCGCAGGCCCTGGCTCTGTAGGACCTGTCCACCTAGACTGCAGGGGTTGGTACAAGCGACCGGGCGTAACCAACAGCCGCGGTCTCCCAACCGACCTTGGGATCTTATCCTGTCCTCGCATCCCCTCCTCCCCGCGACCGTTGTAATAGGACAACCCTCTGCTTTAGTGACCTTTATATTCCCCCCCTCCACCGCATCCCCGTCCTTCCTGGACTCACCTGTCTGTCCGGCTCTGGCCCTCCTCCCGATCTGATTAACCCTCCCCCCCCGCCCTGGGACCCCCTAAAAAAGATAAAAAACATTTTACTAAAAATCCCCTTAGCTTCCGGTTCCTGCACCTCTCGGGGTCCACGAACCCGTCATCAAGGCGGGCCCTTGAGAGATATTGACTCACTTTGTCCATTCCATTGGAGATACAGTAATAATGAAGATACAATGAGGAATTGGATAGAGACATCCGGTCCAAGGAACTTCCTTTCAGATGTAAATATAGCTTCAGGCTCTCCATTTATGATTTAACACAGCTGTTTTTCCTGGTCTAAATAAAACAAAAGCAAAATACATTTTTCCCATGCATTTATGCACTTCAGTTATGAATTCCTGCTCCTCCAAGACACAAGTAAATGGGAGTAATTAGCACAAGGAGGAAACTGTGGCATTATCTCAGTTGCTAATATTGGATTATTTTTGATTTGGGATTTCAGTTCAATTGAAAATCAAATGGAGGTGGCCTTTTCGCTAGTCCACTAGCTCTCTGAAATAAAGAATATTTTAGAATTGACCATTAATTGAATAGTCCTAATTTAAATAGATTCAAATTTTATAAATATAATACATTGTTGGATATAAAATTTCATTTACTTTATTATTAGAATGTATTGTTAGAAATCCTTGAGATCATTTGATTTATTGGGAAGCTGCAGTATTATTCATTTTTTAATGTAGACTTTTTTCATTTGTATAGATGTCATTTGTGGTTTTTATTTAGTTGTTATACACCACCCAGAGTTGTTTTTGGCGAGATGGACAACTATACAAATATAATACAAATAAATAAATAATGGAAAGATTTCATTATTTCTTATCAGGGCCATGTGAAAATCATCAGGAAATATATAAATCTAATTTGTGTACATTATTTACCAAGAAAAGACATCAACAGGCTTGGTGAACTGATCTCAATCAGTTCTGGGTACATACCCACCCAGGATGAACTCTTTTTAAAACCTTTATTTCTATCCTTTATTGTAAGCAAATAAAATGCTTTGTACTTGGTATCTTCTTTTAATATTCTGTAGCTAAATCTTCATCTAAACAGTTCCATCTGATCTGCATTTTCTCATTGTATTCCTTAGATATGTGAGGAAAAAAAAATGAAAGAACAGGAAGTGAACTTCAACCAATATTGAAGAGGCTACTTTGGTAGTATCGCTACTATGGTAATGTCCCAAATATGGCTCCTCATTCATGTGGCACAGAGAGCTAAGCACCAATCATTTACAGGAAAACTCTAAGATTCATATGTGGGCATCTAATATAGATGTGAAATAAACCAATCTTCTGTGTACTTATGTCATCCACAATCATCTCTTCTATTCGCAGATAGTTCCTTGTCCACACAAAAGTCTAACAATGTTTGAAACTAACTAAGATCTAAACACACACACACACACACACACACACACACACACACAAACACACCATAGCCACGCTATGTTAAATCTTTAGTATTTTTTTGATGATGCTACTTTAACTGTGCAGTCGTTTAAATTATAATAGTTAAATCTGGGCATACAAATGTATTACCTTCTAAATTTATGAGCTGAGTGGAAGGTTCTGATTTTGGCACATCTCTAAATAGCAACTCCGGCATTCAATGCAATAAACTCTCTGCTGAACACAAAGGTTATGACAGTAGGTATTAATGGCCATGCTAAATACACTTTCCAAACAAGACGAATTATGCAGCAATATTCAGTATACCTGGAAAGGTCAGCAGAGAACTCATCTGGAAGCAGAACCAATAAATTATTTGTGTGATAAAAGCAATGTGTTGCCTAGAACAAAATGTTTGGTTTCTTCACTCTGACAATTTATTTTCCTCATAAATAAAACATTAACCATCGTAAAACAATGTAGTGTGCAGGCTACAGAAATAATCTGAAATTTTTGCATGCACTTTTGTAATGGTTTGTAAAAGTGAGACAGCTTAAGTAGTAGCTGAAGTCGAAGAGAAGGCTGTACAGATAGGAGGCATAATCTAGGACTATAAATGCTCGAAAACAGCATGTTTCTAAGAACAGATTCTAGGGTATTATAGGCGTAGATTATTCCTCTAAGTCTTATGTGTAGTTCCCAGCATCTCCAAAAGCTGCCACTGAATGATAAATTTTTTATGATGATAAGAATGGGAAAATAATTAAATTCTTGGGAACTAATCATTTCATTTTAAAACTAGATTTAAATACAACTGCATTTTTAGTCAGGTCCTGCCCACTTTTATAAGTACAGACATTGTGTTTTGTATTTTATTGAATTGCCCATAATAAATATACTGTGTGTGTGTGTATCATATTTCACAAATAATTTTGTTGCAATGTATTTTCAAGGATGTATATACTCTATATGTCTATATTCATACATGTGTGAATTAAAAATGTTCAATTAAAATTGAATTTATTAAAATTCGTTGTAAATATTGGGCATAGTTGAAAATATGTTTATGTAATTACCTTTGTTGTTGTCATTTGTAACAGTTATAGACGATCAGCAGTAATATACAGAAGTGTGAAAATAAAGATAATGAATATGACCCTACTTAAACTAAGAGATAACTATTAGATTACAAGCACTTACATACAGATGCACTCTCTATTGCCATTATATTGTATTGCATCAATTAGTTCTAGCATTCAATACATACTTTGATAAGCACAGCTCAGTAATAAAGTGTTCAAAAATTTTGCTCCAATCCAGATGGAAATATCAATTCACATACAATGGTCACAAGATGGCCACTAGTGGCAACATGAAGAATACTTCCCACAACACATCCCTGTTGGACATGTATTAACAAATTAAAGTTTTCTGAGGAGAACATGAATAAAAGTTTACACTACTTCTTTGCTAATAATTGCAAAATCATAAGATTCTCATAAGGAATATGTCCCATAGTCAAACAGACAAGATTGAAGGAGATAAACCTGCAAATCTGTACAACAAAAGTGTTAAATGTAACAATGGGTCCAGGAGAGTTAAGCAGTTTTATTTTAGGATCTCATCATGTAGCAGCCAAATCCAATAGTATATTGCAGAGGAATGTTGAGAAAGGTGGGTCAACTATCCATTCTTCTGAACAATGATGGTTCTTCCTACAAAAAGTTAAGGCTCCCTAGAAGACAATATGATAATCCCTTGTCCACAATAATGCCATATTTCAATTTAGATAGAGCTAATTAATCAAGAGCAACAGGACCAGAATATCCTTGTGAAGCAAAAACATGGAGAAAATTAAGTCATTGTCCAAGTATTTATACAATACCAAACTCTGAATCTTCACACTGGTTGCTTGTAAGATGGTCATGTATCTTGCTATTTTATAGTGGTGGGATTCAAATAATTTAACAACCGGTTCTCTGCCCTAATGATTTCTTCCAACAACCAGTTCACTAAATTGCCCAGAAGTTAACAACTGTTTCTCCCGAAGTGGTGCAACTGGCTGAATCCCACCACTGCCCTTCTATATCTGTTGATATCCTCAAGGATTCAGCCCGCAATCCTACTAAATCAATCCCCAGCTCCCAACCTTAATATTTCTGGCTCAGTGAATCAATGATTTTAAAAAATCTATCATAGAAATGTGCTGATTTTTCTTGTCACTTTCCAAGAATATGTGGTTAGACATCCTCCTAAAATCACTTCTCTTTTATTAAAAAATAAATACATTTCCCGATAACATTTTAGCCTAACCAAATGTTTGAAAAAGAATATATTTACCTTAAAAAGTGCAGACTTCAGGAGCCCTCTGTAGGTGGACTCTGGAAATTTAGTGAGGTTTCCTCCCCCCTACACACACACACACACACACACACACACACACACACCCCTTAGAAGAGTTTGAAACATGTCCAATTGCAATTTGTATTTCATTCATATATACCGAGAATAATTTCAGTTTTTGAATGAGATTTGAATTAGAAGCTAGAAATTCTGGATACTTGCTTTATAGGCATATTGTACAATCTAAAAATGGATCTTTATTAAATGCTTCCTACATTAAATGCATTAAATGCTTCCTAAACTTCACATGCAGAAATTTAAATTGGGGTATTAGCAGTACACATTTATTGAAATTCTCAAGTTTAATATTGCACTGTTTCTGATATTCTAATAGCTTTTAGCTTGTTTCTGATTTTTTAAAAGTATATTGTTGAAAATATAATTTAAAATAAGTATTGTATATTTCTCTCTATAGGGTTTCTAACAGAAACATTTTTATGAGCACATCTTCCTTGATATAATATAAAATTGTAGATTATGTTCACTAGTACCAAATATGTTCATTTATATTCACTTTTCTTTAAGACATGTACTTCTGGTTAGGAAAAATTGTACTGTTAAATTTTAAAAACTGTATCTATCCTAGGGACAATATTAACTAAATTGATTTATCCCTCCTGTCTTTGCCATTAGCATATGTACTCACTCAGTGACAATTCCCAGTTCCAAAAATGTTTATTATAATCACCTGCTTTGGTTGTTATACCTTGGTTGTTAAGCAGCCAAGACTTGGTGATTTATGCCCTGGTTATCCTCCAGTTAGATTACTGCATGTGAATCATTCTCTAAAAATAATTCAGAAACTAGTTAGTGCAAAATACTAAAATGCTGGTTAAATACATAATGAACCACTTCCTGAAGACTAAGAATAGGATTCTTTTAGGGAAGAATCGTGTTTACAAACACAAAATGATTTGTTTTCAAGGTTAGAATAACTTATTTAGAGAACTGGACAATTTTTCTACCTTGATCCATCTCTGAGAATGCATCTCACTGGCATTACAAGTTATACACTTGTGCCAAGCCTGTTTCCAGTTTCAATGAAGAATACTGATATTGAATTTTAAGACACTCATAATATGAAATTAGGGCACTTTGTGGACCCTTGTTCCAATTAAGTTCTCATTTGCCAGATATGGTGGATGATAACAAAATTGTCTCAATGGGGGCATTGCAATAATGGAACAATCTTTCTACGTCAGTGTTTCTCATTTTAAACAATTTAAAAAGTGTGAACTTCAACTACCAGAATTCCCTAGCCAGAATGCTGAGGTAGAGAAATACTGTTCAGAGATAATGTCTTGTGCCTCCTTTGATGGCATTTTGATGTCAGTCAACAACTTTCTTATTCGGTAAGAATTTTCCTTTGGCCATAATTCTAACTGAGTTTTCTAAAACACTTTTCTAAGGGACAAGATGTAAAAAGCAGAGCTGGTGGGTGGGGGTAGGGGAATAAAGAGCCAACAAGTAAACCAGTTTTTTGAGACTTCCTCTCCAGACAAAAAAAAATGATTTGAGATTGTCCAAAGTATTCCATGCAGTTGTTAAAAGTGAAAGGAATGAATATAAGGTTAGTTTATTTGATCAAGGTTAAAATAAATACATTATCTTAGGTAATACCTAATGGTCTTTTGCTGATCAGGACTGAAATCAGAAGATTTTTTTAAAAAATGTTTATAAATAAGAGATGGGATACGAGAAGAAGATATTGTTATATGTTAAGAGAAGGTAATAAGTTACTAACATTGTTTATATTTGTTATGAAGAAGAAAGTCACTTCTTTATATATTGTTTACTTTTTCTTTTGCATATTCTTATTTTTTTTTCTTTTCTTTATTTCTATTTTTCTTCCTGTTTTTCTTTTCTGTACCTTTTACCTTTTTAGTTTGTACTGGTTTTCACTGCTGAATTTAAGTCTTTAATAAAATTACTATAAAATAGATTGCATTATTATTTTCCATTTTATTACATTTATTTTAAGATTTCTCTCTATTTCATTATTGTGAGCCTTATTGGGGGGAAAATGATGGGAGAGGTTTAAGTATCTGAAAATAAATTTAAAATGTTTTTTTCACGGTTCCAACCAATGCCAAAAGCAGGAACCTCAAGCCATTTTTCAAGAAAAATCCAGTTGTTTATTAGGAGTGCCATGTCGGCACGAACCAAGTGAAGCCAGCTCTAACTTCACCCAGTTTGCACCTTGCCTCTGACTCTGTTTCCCCCTCCCCCCCCAGGTGTGTCACCAGTCACATTACCGAATGAAGCAATTTCACGGGTCATAGAAGTCACTCCCTCCAGCTGTTGTGGGTCTCCACAGAGATGGCCTTGACTTCAGCCAGCTAGGATGTGTTTTGTTTTGACTGAGGTGCGGCTGCAAGGCATGATTTCCCATCCCCCTGCCTATGACAACTTGGGAACAGGTTGACTTTCCTATTTGCAAGTTGACTTTTTCAAATAATAAAAAAGACTATTTATCAGACTTTTGATGACTCCTTAAGCCAAAGTTCAAATTATAGCCAACCAAAGTATATTTCAGATACAATTCATAATCCTGAGTTCCTGCATATCTAACAAAAATAGGAAACAGAAGTTAGAATGTTTCTGCAGGCAAAAATTCTCACGGCAGCCTTTCTGATGTGTCATATTACAATTTCACCAGTAGCAATGTAAGAGTTGCGGTTCAGGACATGTCAAGGATACCAGGCTGCAAAAGACTGGCCTGAAGAGAAGAATAGGAAATATTTCCTACCTAATTCACAGAAAAGTATTTTCAGATGTTTTGAATGGTGTTATAGTTTCAGCTATATAAACTAATTTTTGTCAGTGGAGATTAGGCCTAGAAAGGTTCCAGAAATGTTACCTTCTGAATATAAATCTAGTGTCTCAAAACTTTTCCTACCTCACATTTTATTCTAAATCTGACTAAAGAACCTATCAAGAGACTTAGCAGATCATCATGTCTTACTAAAGTAATTTATGGCTGCATTCGCAGGCAGGCAAGAGCAGGCTCAAAACCCATTACAGCCAAAGATAACAACATTAACTTAATCCTGACAGGCAAAATACTCCAGTCAATACGTTTGCAGGTATGGTATGTTGGAATATTCAACTACAAATAATCATAAAGAAGGTCAGTGCCAACGATTTTTGTTTTTTAAATAAGAAAGGATTTCATACTGGGAATAGAATCTCTTATGCCTAGGCTTGTTTACTCAAGAGTAAGCCTATTGTTTAAGGAAACTTTGCTTTTCCTTATTTTATCTGGTACTGAATAAGCAACCAGAAGCTATTCACACAGTGTCTTACCCACCCAACTTCTCATTTATGCTGATCCATTTGCAATATGGCCACTTCGAACAGACTTGAGATTTCCTAACTGTGAATGAGTAAGTGAGTGAAGGCCTAATAGTCTGTGTATCATATTACCATGTGTTTTTCTTACTTGTCTGATATATATCACAGGTTGCATTTGCCTCACCAAAGATCATCTGCTCTGCTTACTATATTGACCACCTTGCATACATTTCCCAAGGGGCTGAGTGAGTTTCCCCTATCCTATTACTTATGGGTGTCTCTACACTTTCTAGCAGACTGTAATAGGTCTGCACGTGGTAGATATCCAGCTTTTGAAGATGGAACTACTAATATCTAAAGGCAATGCAAGATTTCATTTAGTGAATCAAGAATTGGAACTAATATGGAGGCAGAGTTACTTCTTTCATCATATCATAGATCTTTACGAATAGTAGAAGCTAATTGCTTCAGGGAAACTACCACAGCCTCTAACCAAGCTTCTAAACTTCAAAAAACCCAATAGGTTTGGGTGGAGTTTCTTCTTAGAATCATTGGGATATAAATCATGATGTATCTTTTACACTGATCAGAACAAGACCCAAAGGCAACAGATCAAGATAAATGACAGATCTGCCAAGTCAAGCATTGTCTTCTTCAACAGATAGTGGTTCTTCATGGAGTATGTTTCCCACCCTTGCCGCCAAAATCTTTTTAGCAGAAGTAAGACTAACAGATGAATTGTGCACCTTCTGTATGTAAGGCACATGTTCTATATTACTAGGTGATTTTCATCAAAATCACAAATAGAAGAATTTATGAAATAGACCACAATGCTGCCACATATTTGCATGGACATGGCAAGCTCATCCTTTTTTTTTTTTGGTTGGTTGGATGTTTTTTTTAATGAACTAGTGATATTTTGACATGGTATCAGAGAAATACATTTTTCAACTAGCAGCTATAAATGCTGTCACATTTAAAAAGAGTGTGGTTTCATTTCTGGAACTTTAGTATTGTAATTACACAGATGACTGAGACTTTGTGATTTTGTGCAGTAGCAAGACAAGGCTTTGTAATGTAGGCACCTTATTTACAGCAAGTGAGAAGTATCAAACTGTACCTACGATGGAGTGGAGAATTATGACTACAATAATAATTAACATGTTGCTCTGACATGACTCAATTTCCAGGAGAAAGCGGATTCTCCTCCAGGAAATACAGTCTAGAAGGTTAAGTCAACCATGCGTCATTAAACAAATGCCAGCCACTCAATCAACTGCCAATAATGATACAAGTGATGTACAGCCAGAAAAAAGTCTAGGTGAAGATGTTTCTCTCTCTTTCTCTCACCCTCTTTCCCCCCTCCTCCTTCCTTCCCTCCCTCCTTCCTTCTTTCTTTCTTTGCAATAATTTTGTGAAAGCTGTATATCAGGGGGAATATTATAGAAGGGGGAACAGTCCCCCTACAAATATTCTAAAAATGGAGACTAGGATACAAGATAACCAAAACAAAGAGGTAGCCTCTGTTGGATTATGAATATTCAATATATCTGGGCAATTAAAATCCAGATAAACTCTAGATGGCAACAAACTTTACTGAGTTTTATATCTCTTTGCGCCATTTAGTACTGAAGTTTTGGAGCTCAGATTTGGTATGTCCAATATAAGTAGAAATGCAATGAATTAATAGTGGAGATTAGCGGAGATATCTTGAAATCTCTATTAAGATAGGGACTAAATGGATGGTGAATACATGTGCAAGTCATTATTAGTCATACTTCAATATGATGGCAGCTTTGTACATGGACAACCAAGGCCTCAGCATCATTAGAGTGGATAGAGACCAGGAATTCAGAGAAAACCACTGCAGACATTGATCTGACCTGAATCAACCAGTTGAAGGGAGCCATCATAACAGTGCTGTAAACATACTGCAATAGAATCAGGCAAGCTGAAACCATAAGAAAGGGACAACAATGCTAAGATGGGAGAAAATCACAAAATGGAACATGGAACAGCAAGACCACTATTAAAAGGATTTTAGTGCTGGTGGTAGTAGTGATTTGTTGGTTTGTTCCTGTTTCAGAGGTTAAAATTTTTACTTGGAAGAATTATTTTCTTAACATGTGAAAAGGGAGAAACATCCAGGAGTGGCAATTCATTTTGTAGTGTCTGGGCAGACAGATGGATGTGGACGTAGAGGCATACAAATATAAACCCCAAATCAGGCAGGATTTGAAAAAGTTGAGAGAAACAACAAGGAACCTACAAGAGATGAATGATTTTTTCAAGTAGCATTTGAAAAGAGATTCATTTAAACACTCAACCATCTCATATTCCTTGACTAGTCAAAAAGATACATGGATTAACACCACACATCATTAAAGTCTTCGCATTTTAAAGGAATATATTATTATCATTTCAAGATGCACGCCATTGGGTGAATGGGTAAATGTATGTTTCAGTGTGGGGGGAGAGGGATTCAAGTTGCAGTCTGTTAAACGAAGACTCTGTCCTAAACTCATACATTCGACAAAGTTTTAGAAATGATTTTAACAAATCAGAAATAATGTTTGTTCTATGCTCCTCTTCAAAACCCTAAACAGCCTCTATTATTTTGTTTTCACAGAAGCAATGTAGTATTCTGGATGGCAAGACTCCATAAAGATTTTAAAAATAAAATAAAGTAAAGGACAATGTTGCTTTAGCAGACAATTTGTCACATAGCTTTTAAGTTTTACTAGCCCAGAGAGGGATCCAACAACTAAGTAGTGAAAGGAAAGTGAATGATTAGCTGGGGGCCTTCAGGCTAACCAAAGATAGCTTTAGTAGCCTGTCATGAAAATCTGTGGCCTAAGGCTCCAGGGCTACTTTTTATTTCCAAGCCTGTTATTGATTTTGGTATGAAGAAAAATAATCTGGTATTGTTGCTTAGGGTGTCACCGAGGAGTGGGACTGGGGGTGGACACAGCAGGCTGGGTTCATTTGCTGTCCTCACTTCATATTTACATTTTATTACAAAGGCTGTGTTATGGTAAATGAAGGCATTTTCTACTTAAAGGTACTACTGTCTTTATGAAACATGGCACCCTAATCGAAAACACAAGTAAACTGAAAATTAAATTTAAAAGCCTATAATTTAGTATCTTCCTTGCCAAGAATGATGACTTTCATTTATAAAGGGAATCTAGAGCTGCTCAGGGTCAGCCGGGCGCCTGCCATTTTCAGGCCTCTTGCGAAGGCTGATGGTGTTGATTAATTCCTAAGGACTCCGCTTTGTCTTCTCCAGCTCACTGAACAACTTCATTTCAGCTGATGAGTTCAAGCTGGGGTCAGAACAATCCTCATTTCTGACAATTCCACAAAATGGGAATTAATTTTATGAGTTAGCATCACCGCATTTAAAACTAAGCAAAGGATCCAGCAGGCCAGGTTAACATAAGGAAGAGAGGAGGAAATATGTTTGCCAAACCATCCTATGATAACCTGGTCTGATGAAAAAGGCAGATGAATATTTATTTAACCAAGCAGGTGGCTAAAAGTCCCGTGTGATCAAACGCCTTAGAAACCAATCAGCTGAGAGCCCTTATCTTTGGTAAATAGTGGGCGCATTTTTGTTGCTCTTAATCATTATTTAGCAAACAATCTGCGTGCTATATTAAACTTGGCACAGGTCTGGCAATCAAAAGCTGAGATTCCAGCAGGCTAAAGGAGCCTCAATTCAGGCATTGTGAATTGCACTGCTCTAAAATTAGATAGCTAGAATAATTTTCATCTTGCTCGTATCATTAAATGGAGCTTTTTCTTTTTCTCTCTCCAAATGCTTGATGGCGGTAGAGATACCTTTTACTGTATCAACCATTTTGTATTTAGCTGCCATGTACAATTTTCATGGAACAATTTTAGGGTTGGAATGATGAAATATTTTGCTTATCATAGCTAAGCAAGATTACAAGAGCCTATGTAATAGGCCTGTGTGTCTTCTGAATAGACGTACCTCAGCTTCATTTTAGATATAATGTAACACTGCATTATAATTTGAATGTCTCTTTCTTAGTTGCAAAAGAATATAAAATCCAACAATAAGTGACATTGGACTAAGTCACAGTTTGCTTAATTATAATTTGTTGAATCAGCCATGATTGTGGGATTCACACTTGTTAAACCAAAAATTAACTGTATAATGGTTTAGTGCTTCTTAGACCAAAATGTGTGTTTGCTTTTTAAAATGGACTCTAAGAAGCACCGGGGAGCATTGAAAGAGTTGGCAAGGTCATCTTAATATTGCTAAGGATTTTGGAAAATATTTTTTATCCTGCTTTTATTACTTTCATAAATAACTCAAAGCAAAGGGGATACTTAATAAAACTTCCTTCTCACATTTTCCCCACAGCAATAACACTGTGAGAAGGGTTGGGCTGAGAGTGTGTAACTGGCCCAAAGTCACCAGCTGACTTTCATGCCTAAATTGGGACTAGAATTCACAGTCTCCCAGTTTCTAGCTTGATGCCTTAATCACTAGACCAACCTGGTGTTCAAACTGAGGAATATCAATGATAAACAGAATGGGAGGAATGGGAATTGAAGTCACACCTCCAAGCATGACTGTGTCCTGAATGCAGTGCCTTAGACTGCTCAGCCGTTTTGAAAAACATGGGTTTTGAGTCTGAGTATCCCAACAACTATATTGAACTTATCTGTGTCCTTTGTTCCATTATATATCCCCAAAGGAGTCTGTCAGATCTTAGCAGAGCTTGTTAAGTGGATGGGAAAAGGAAATTTAGCTTTAAAAACTCTTTGCTTTATGAATCAGCTGCTGTTTTAGTTACTGCTGCTTTGTAATACTATTTGGTATTTTATACTGCATTTTCCCATACTTTGAAAATGGAGAAGACTGTACAATGTATCACTCAGTACTTATTATGATCTATCTATGATATCTAAAAAAGGATGCCTAGATTTTGCTATCTATCATCTATCTATCATCTATCTATCTATCTATCTATCTATCTATCTATCTATCTATCTATCTCTCTATCATCTATCATCTATCTATCTATCTATCATCTATCTATCTATCTAAAAAGATAAATGAAACTGTAGTGTTTTATATGTGTATATACTGTAGATATAGACAGATCATAGATAGATAATCTATCATCTATATCTTTATACACATAGACACATATAAAATATTACAGTTACATTTATCCTTTTTATCTCTTATTGCTAGTCTAAATCTTGTTTCCTTTAATTATTTTTTTATCCTTACAAACTATATGTTTTCTTATCCTGCAAACTACTGCACGAAACCTAGAAACGCGATACAAAATGTTTGCATTTTTATCTGAGAAAATAAATAAGGCGGACAAGCTTGGGTGATTTTTTCTAATAGGCAAAACCAATTTAGGAGACATGTCTGTGAAAAAGAAGCCATACAGAAGTATGTAATCAATTGTCTTCAATTCCTATTAATTATGAGGGTACACTTGTCTAGGGAAAGTGTAAAAATACAATACAAATCATGTAAACATTATCAGTATTATTAATTACTACTAATTTTATTATTCCATTCTTATTTCTGTCCCTAATTATGGATGTTGGTCTCTGATGTTGACATACCATTTCCTATGTGTGAGAATTTCCTCTATGCTGAAGAGCCAATGTAATCCATGCAACAAATGTCTATTATATGCCAAAGGACAGAAGAAGAATAGGCTATCAACACATTTTTTGGTGAGATGCCAAGCCCTTCTAAGGTGATTGGCAGTCATTTCAATATGCTTGTCACAGTGGTGACACTTGGCAGAGCTCACAAATCCCCACTCAGTTCTATCTAACAACAAAATAGCGTGAACTGCACAATGCTTGGCACACAAGAATACATGTTGATTTTCCTGATCTGAGTTCCTAAGGCCAGAGGGACAAGACAGTGATAGCCCAAAAGGAAATTGGCTTGGAAGATTTGAATGTTTTCTTCTGCGTTTGAAAATTTGGAAAGTTAGTAAATGAGATGCCGATCAAAGACGGATGTCTAAAATTAATGCCTTTTTTCACATGGAAAATTTCTCCTGCTGAATTGTTTTCTGTGCAATGGGGAAGGGCAGCTGTGGGAGATGGGGCAGAGTGGAGGTCACATAAAAATGTGGCGAAGTGTGAGTTGCTTATCCGTGCTGTGCTTTTCAGTCTTCAGATAAAGTATTCAAATTGACCCTGCATGATCCAATTTTCTTCTGAATATGAAAATATTATATTTTTTTCTTAATATATTTAATATCTCTTTTTCTCTCAAATCAAAAAGTTTCCCCAAGATTACCTGTAAGCAGGGTGAAAGCAGAGCCTCAAAGCCTCAGGGCTAGTGCATCTTTTTTTAAGTGCAGTTGCTTGATTCCCCTGGGTATTTAGCTACAGAAATATTTTCACATGACATTTATATTTTTATATCATATCTCCCTACAGTTCCTGATGAACAAAACTATCATTTGTAGCTTACCTTTTTCAACCTTCTGACAAGCAACCTCAATGGAGAAACCTAAAAAACATGACACTAATGCAGCAATTCCCTTAACAATTGTTGCAAGAAAGGTCATAAAATGGGGCAAATTTATTTAAGAAATGTCTCACTTAGCAACAGAACTTGTGGGCTCAGCTGTGATCATAAATTGAGGACTACCTGTACTGATTTCTTGGGAGATTGATAATCTTGTCAGAACAATAGAAGATCAATATGCCTAGTCAAACTCCCCTGCCCCCACCTTAAAAAAAAAGGCTGTTTGAATTGCTTGGAAAGGCTAATATAAATACCAAGCAGCGAATGTCGAATCTGGAAGTTTTTGGTATTATCATGGCTCTGAATGTTCCTTCCTTTCTCTTTTTAGGCCAATTTTCCACGTTAATAATTTTGATCAATGAAGAACTACTTTTTCTCATTTCCACATTCCTAATTCTTGTGTGTGTGCATTTGAGACACTTTCCCTACTGTAAGACCTAAGCATACACAGAAACACATATAATGAACTCATTCCCCAAATAGCAGGGTTATTCTTAGCTGATAGATATGTCAATCTTCTGAGAGCTTGACATAGCAGTGTGTAGAGAACAAGACCAGGTGTCCAGTTTCTCTAACAGTCAAAGCCATTCACAATGAAAAGTTGTTTCCACAAGCCATTTGTTAGTTGAAGCTAAGTAGATTGTTTCCCTAGATCATCTCCAGCTTATCCCTAAGGCATACTGGATTGTCCACCTGGACATTTTTATGTTGAGTGAAGAAGAAAACCACTTCTGGCTGGAACAACTAACAATGGCCCTAAACTGGGGATGACATGGAGGCATCATCACCAGATGTTCCTCAGATGGTGAAAGTTTCTCATGTTGCTACAAGCATGATATGGACTCCAATAAAAGTTTTTGCTGGAAGCATTTCTACAAATTTCAAGTCAGAAATTATGTAAACAACCCATTATATTAGAGAATGCTGTTTTATGTAAGCAATGTACAAAAAAGTATACATGAGAAATGAACATAATTATTTTCACCGGGACTACTTTTTATTTTATTTTTTATTAATTGATTAAAAGTTTTAATTACAATGGTAGAAGTTAGTACAAACTAAAAAAGAAAAAATGCAAGAAAGCAAGAAAAAAAGTTCCTAAGAAAGTAACTTCCCATCCTCATTGCAAATATAAGCAATTTCACAATATCTTCACCTCCTCATAATTAACAGATATAAAAAACTTCATAGCGTTACTCATTTCTTAAGTGTAGGCAAATACAATAAGTAATGTTTTCTCTAATCCAAGGGTCAGCAAAAAGTCCAAACAGATCTCTAAAATAGTAACATTAATTAACATATATAAAGCTCCACATTACACAGCTCAGCTCACAAAAATTATTTGCAGTACAAAGCCAGTTTTAATAATATCAATTAGGATACCTACAGTAATTATAGAGGGAAAGGCTTAAACATCACATTAGCTGTAAGCAAATCCAATACCCAATGTTTTTCCAGTCCAGATAACAGCAAATCCACAATAGAGCACCCAAAATAATAACATGTCCAATTTAAACCTGGACAAATAAACTGACTTTTTATTCCTTCTTTTTGTGTAAAACAATCTTGCTCTTTAATCCTTTCAGCTGATTGTTGATTCTTGCTTCAAATTTCTTGAAGAAGCATCTTCTTTTGTAAGTCTAGAAAAAAAGTTCTAGTTGCTGTCTGGGGTTGTAATTTTCTGAATTTGTAAAGTCTCATCCATTTTTTTATACCTGATGCCAAATTCTTTTTAAAATTCTCACTCAGGTTATCTCAACTGGACTTTGTTACATATCTTTTTTTTTTTGTAACATTCTCTTCTGAAAACAAACTGTTCCCAACATAGTTGAAATTATTGATTCAAAGTCCCAGTGCAGTTCCTTAAAAATGGCATCTGAATGCCATTATAAGTTACTTAACTCCAATATCAAATCAGTTTTCTTTTCCACAAAAACACATGTATTCTTTAAAATTAATTTCAAAGTCTTCATATTCAAAATCCAAACATTTTCTGAGCCCTTAATCTGCATGCAACTTTCTATAGCCAAACATTACATTTCTTTTTCACTAATTATTTTGAATTCTTAAAACTTATAAAGATACAGTTTTATTTTCTTATATCAAACATTGAAGGTGCTCACCTGGTGTTTAAACTTCTTTAAAGCAGTTCATAAGCAATTTCCAAAAGTGGTTCACAAAGGAAGTGTGAACTTAACATCCTCTGTTTGCAACTGGAGCAATTATGGCAAACTCAATTGATTCTTAGGGCTATCCCACCCTTCCGAGACTGCTGCCTTGCAGTTTCCTCATGAGGAGAAATCTTGTGGATCACAATGTGAATTATCTGATAACCTTTCTTTCTCCAAAGAGGTTCAAAGGAACCAGTCTTCTCATCAATTCCCTGTCTTTGACAACAAACTTTGCTTCTGTTTTTGCAAAGCTATTTTCAGTTGGCCATTTCCCCCCCAGAAGTTAGATATAGCAATACCTGTACAGCCCTCTGTAAGTGGTTTATAGAGTCAGCAACTTGCCCCTCGATGATCTGGGTCCTCATTTTACTGATCTTCGAAGGATGGAAAGCTGATGTCTTAATTAAAAGGGACACACAAATAATAAATCAGAGGAGTGACTTTGACAATTTTCTTAGCCTGGATTAAAAGAGGAGGAGGAGGAGGAGAGGAAGAAGAGGGAGAAGAGGGAGAGGAGGAAGAGGAGGGAGAGGAGGAAGAGGAAGAGGAAGAGGAGGAGGAGGAGGAGGAGGAGGAGGAGGAGGAGGAGGAGGAAGAGGAAGAGGAAGAGGAAGAAGAAGAAGAAGAAGAAGAAGAAGAAGAAGAAGAAGAAGAAGAAGAAGAAGAAGAAGAAGAAGAAGAAGAAGAAGAAGAAGAAGAAGAAGAAGAAGAAGAAGAAGAAGAAGAAGAAGCTGCTCAAGGACAGGGAGTTCCTGAGAAAAAGAAAAGGGAAAAAGTCACCTTTTGGACACTATTTAAAGAGAATAGACATCAAGATTTTTAAAAGCAAAAAGGAGGAATATAAAGTTGATTTGTTTGATGAAGGTTAATAAATATATAAAATATTTTTCTAGCAGCTTTCAATGGGATTTTCCCTACCAAAACTGAATGATCCCACTATTTATAGGGATTAAATATAACAATTTTTAATTTGTTGATAAGTCTTAATGGACTTTTCCTGACTAAGTTAAAATGACAAGGCTTTAAAGATTTTTTTATAGATAAGATATGGGAAGAAGACTGTTTTTATTGCATCTTTCAATTAAATGATAAGATATTATGTAGAAATAAAAGGAAAGGAATATGGAAATGATTTATTTGATTTATATATACAGTGTGTGTGTGTGTGTGTGTGTGTGTGTATGTATGTATGTGTGTGTGTGTATATATATGTATGTATTGTGATAAAGGAGGAGAGCCTGTGGCTTAGTGGCTAACACATCTGCCTAATATATATATATATATATATATATATATATATATATATATATATATATATATATATGTATGTATGTATGTATGTATGTATGTATGTATGTATGTATGTATGTATGTATGTATGTATGTATGTATGTATGTATGTATGTATGTATGTATGTATGTATAGTTATTTCTAGTAATTCTAAATAAACTTCTTCTAATTAATACTGAATTATAAGACTTTGTAATTTGTTTATAGATAAGAGATGACATATAGGAAGAAGACATACTTGGTTGAAATGTTAGAGAAAGTGGTAATTTACTGAAATTGTGCTTTTCTTGAGGGAGAAAGTCATTTCTTTATTTATTTTTTATTCTATTTGTCATGCTTTCCCCTTTCTTTTTGCTGCAATTATCATTTCTTTTCCTTTTTTTAGTTTCTAATGTTTTTTTAATAGTCTATGTAAAAATGTACTAGCCTTGTATTTTTAAACATACACACATATCTATGTACCGGTATGTAAATATGTATATGCGTATGTAGATAGAAAGTGAAGAAAAAATGGGTTGGGAAAAATATTAGAAAAAGGTTTCAATAACATAATCAAATGGGTATACCTTTCCATTGCTGTACTCAAAATCATAAGCCATAATAATTGTGATACTTTTTAATGAGCCTTAAGTTGCAATTGATTAACATCACTCTTGGGAAATCAGCTTATAGAGTTTTGTAAATCAGAGCACTGCCTTCTTAAATAGAAAATGGAGGTAACAGCAGAAGCTGGGGAGAAAGATGGAAAGAAACCACACCCAAATTAATATGTTCAAATTTGTTCATAGTTTCCAAAGAAATTAGTTTCCAATAGATATTCCAAATAAAAACAAAGGACTGTTGGAACAGGGTAAGCTCAAGGACTCAAGGAAATTAATTATAAACACTCACCTGGTATTTCCATGTCATATCTGAAACAGAACATCAACACTTTGCCTTTTAAATATAATGTGAATTTAATTTCATCTTACATGAATCAGTTATGAACTAAGTACCATGACTTTAAAGATTTGACTTGAACAAGATGGGTGATCATATAAATTAAATAAATAAATAATGTATATATACACATGCATATATATGCATGATTGATAGGAAATCATTAGGAAATATTAGGGCTGTAGGCTATAGTGGACAATTAGAAAAACATTCCAGAACAAGAGAAAGCAAATCATTTTCATATTGTTGCCAAGAAAAGTGCTTGGATATGTCCATGAATTCACCAGTCATTGAATTTGTCTTGAATATTTTATTTTTATATATTTGCCTCAGCAGCATAACATTTGCAAAATATATGTAATATATAGCAAGCTGACATTAAAATATACCCACTTCAATATCACCTATACTTAATCAAACCCAAATGGTCCAGATACCAGATGTTTTGCTAATTTATCTTATTTTATGCTTCATGTTATACAGTCTCTTAGCCTCAGCCAATCAGGCATGATTCAATTCCACTTGGAGATTCAAGATTCAAAGAGGGAATGAATCAATTTGACCATGCAACTCAAAACCTCAGGGCAGACTGATTTGATTCAAGAGACTTTGAGATCTGGTTTAAAATATACATATGCAAAGATAAATATAAGCGTGCTTGGGGTAAAATTGGATTTTGATTACACTTGGTGGCAAACTAGTCCAAACATACCAAAACTGATTTGTATTGTTCTTATTGTCAGCAAAGAATATTGCACATGTCCAAGATATGATTACAGTTTGCAACAAAGTCCATGCCTTCTCAATCTTAATAAAAAAGTATTCTGCAAAATGTCTGCTGGCCAAACCATGATGGTTTTCAGATTTCAATAAGTATGACCATTCCTGATGATGACCATGGCACCCAGAAGATCTCAAAACAGAATGTAAAAGTAATAAATTTCTAAGACCATGACTTAATGAATGAAAAAGAAGGCATGTTCTCTGTCTGTGAAACTAAGAGAAAGGAGAAGGATGTAAAAGAGCTGAATGGAAGTACAGCAGATGAAGAGTAGGAAAAGAAAAGTATAAATTTAATTGTTAATGAACTGTATTCAGAAGATAGGGACTGGAGTAATTTTGTTAGTTTTGGTTAGCATTTATGAAAGTAAGAATCCATACTGGTACAATGTGTAAATAGGAATAGAGTTTATCAAACATAGTGAAGCCACTGGATTCTATTGCTTGATCCCAAGTGCAAGGAGTTTTCCCCACTTGCAGCTATGGCAAGTGATGACTCTTAGCTCTGAAAAATGGTAGGAATTAAAGTCTGCTAACCATATGAACAAAGTGCTCTTCAGTGGCAAAAGAGACCTGCCATTTTCTTGGCAATCACTGCCACAGCCTTAACATCAGCCAGATGCTGTTAAGTCTATTGCTGAAAGGGGATATGAACTATGGTCAAAGATGTTGTATAGACCCATCAATAGGCATCTATTTTCTGCTGTGCCATAAATGTCAACTTCCATAGACTCACTCACTTATTCAGGGCTCCGCTGAAGGTTAAAAGGCCTAGGAGTTATTTTATAAGCCTGGCTTGACACTTATTATTGCCTCTGACCACACACGCTAATATAAAGTTGGAACTTTGTAATAAAAGAAGAAAATAGGTTGCCTACCTTTAAGTCGATATTTTGCACCACTGACACAAAATAACATTTCTTGATGTTTGAATGAAGCACCTTTAAAAAAAAAAAAGCTTCCGCAGAAGACTTCCGCAGCAGAGACGTTTCTTCCTTTATAAACTTGCTTCCCTACCTCATTTCAAGCATCAGATTTGCAACCTGCATTATGATTTTATGATGCACAAAGTGGAAAACTTTCCAAAATGTCAAATTTTGAGAAAGATTACTATGAATAATGTATCTTGATACAGCTTTGCCAAACTGTTTCGTAACACATACATTTGTAATTTCCTAGCCTTGAATTTGCTGAGAAGTGACACTAATGTGCTCATGTTGCTTACATTTGTTTACAAATGGAGGCAGTCAGGCTTGGAGTTTCACACACAATTGTCCAGACACTAACGTGCCTTGCCTGAGAGCATTAGTAAGAAAGGGAGGGAAAAGAAATATGTTGGGTTAAAAATTCATAAAGAACATTGCTTTTTATTTCAAAAGTCAAAGGAGCCAAAGCTTCTTTGTGGTGCCCAGGGAAACAGGAAGTTCAAATATTGTGAGCAGGTCAGAGAAAGCGATTCCAGACTGAAATTTATTCATACTCAATGTTTATAGTCTGCTGGATGAAACAGCTTGGGAGAAATGTTCTCTGGATGTGATAATATTGTTAGTATTTAGTATTTATTAATATGGGAAGGTTATATAGTTCCTAAAATATTAAAAATGGAAAAAGCAAGATAGTAACCACAATAAAATACAAATCGGAAATAGTACAGATAAAAGGCAATAGCTCAGTATAGTGTGGGCTCTTCAAATCAATTACTTTAAAACTATAAAATTACATGGTGCAAATATACATTGATGTGGAGACCAGGCATTTGGAGCCTGTTTTCCCCTATTGCTCTCTCTCTCTTAATAGTTGGGGGAACTATGTCAAAAGTCAAAAGAAGATTGACCAGATGCTGCGTTTTCAGATCCAGCAGTAAGATTAGAGAGGAGGGAGCAGTTCACTTATGTTGAGAAAGTGTTGCATGAAACAAACCTAGAATCTGGACAGTTCCCAAAGAAAGCTAGTTTGTCCCAAATGTAGTAAAAAGGTTTAACATAAGAATGCTTCTCAGTTGTTTGAACTGTTATTCTGTACTTCAGATATTTTCCATTGTTGAACATTTCATACTCTTATTATGGCTTGTGTCCTAATTATATCTTGTTCCACACTGTATTACAATATACACTTGGATTTTTTTTAAAAAAAATCTATGTTTTCCACTGCATAATTTCTTTGTACTTAAGTACTTCTTGAGTTTTGCATATCAGGGATGTACTTCCTACTCTTGTGCCAAATATATGCTTGTAATAACCAATCCAGTTAGTAACTTTTCCACGCGCACACGGAATCATATGACTAGTTTTTCTTTTTCTTTCTTTTTCTTAATTACTTGCATTGGGATTATTCTTTATACTATTTATGTTGTTTGTATTTGTTGTCATGGATTGCACCAGTGAGGCTAAAACCAATTTTGTTGCATTTATTTTGTACAATGACAATAAAGGCTCTACTATACAAAACCAAACTGCTGGTTTTGGACTAAGTGTATTTTCAAACCACCTTCAATCCAACGTGATCAAAAGGATTCTTAGCCAGTTATGTTAGCTGTGCCTCCCATTATAGTAGTGGATCTAAGAACCTTTTTAAAGGATTTGCAAAATACAACTGACATCATCACCCTCATCATTGCCATTATATCATTACTGAGGATAGCTGAACATTGAAGAATAAAAATGGATGGTTCAGGGAGTAGAGTGTAGAGTGTTTCTGTTCTTCATTTCCTCCTTCAACTCAACAAGCTTGATGTCCATGGTATTGCTTGGTTTTCTTCTAAAGCTTTATATTCCAAGGCCTGGATTTCTCCAAATAGCTGGCATCTCCCTTTTGGGAGTAGTCTGGATGTTACTATTTAAACCATGTAAAGATGAACATTGGTTTGGTTGCAGCACTAGTGTGCTACTGAATTTCTGCTTTTGCAAAAATAATATTTAAAAGCATTTTGGGATGGAAAGGAGCAGGCGGAAATTATCCTGGCTTTCCCCACGTAGGTTGCATACATCCCAGCTTTGTAGGTAATCAATTCTGCATACAGATGTGCTGCTAATACATCTACATTTGCTTTGAGCTATTATGAAAAGTATGTTCCAGTGCTTACTTTCTGACTCTTAATTCTTAGCTATATTGACTCAAATGACTCTAATATTTTCCAATGGATAGTAGTAGTTCATTTTTAATACTTCTCTATAAAACCCCATCCTGCAACAGGAAGGTAGCACAAAAAGATATCAGATAAGGCATTGTTCTCTATTGTTAGCTTTACAGCAGGGTGGTGGATCTGAGGCATACATTCCAGTCTACTACATGTACGCCTGAAATGATACATTCCATCTCAGGATTTTGCCATAGCTGTAAAAAATAGTCAACTTATTATCAATGTGATTTATTTATTCATTCCTCCATAGATTGAGGCAAATTGCTTGCAAAGAAATATGGAGAAACTGGAATATTTGTTTCTGTGGCTTTACTCCAAAAGAAAAACACTAGGTAAATCCTAGAGGGTATCCATTTCAACACAGAATTCATATCCATTTGAAACAAAATTATTGGATCAGCCTTTAATGGCACAAGTAAATTAAGTTGATTAGATCCTGCTTGTATAATATTTAATTTGAATATCGGCAAAATTCCTAATCAGTCTTCTTATGCCCTATGTACCAGGCCTTTTAATCAGTGTTCTGATCAATATTTTTTAAAGAAAACAATTTTATTAGATTTGCTTTCTGTCAAACAGAAATGTTTTACTAGATTTGTTTCTATGTAAGAATCAATTCTAAAATTAAACCCTGTCAAGATGCTAGAGAAAAAGTGTTCATAATATGATGAGCATTAAAAACTTCTAATATTATTCAGTCACACCCTCCCCTACCCAAAATTTCAGGTTTATATTTAAATAGATGATCAATTTAAAGCTTAATTTCAAATAATACTAAGTTACTAAGATGCTTTTCTATCCCTTCAAATCACTGTTGATTCTAGTAACTGCCTGGACAACCCTGGTACCGCCCCAGGCACCTGATGGAATCGGACAGATTCCAGACGGAGCTTGGGCCAATACCTGTAGCCCTGTCCCGCTCCCGCTCCGAGGACCTAGTGACTGCCTGGAATAGGGCGACGACTGGGGCCTTGGACCGGGTTGCGCCTTTGCGACCTCTCCTGCGGCATCGACCCTCCCGGGCTCCTTGGTTCACTGAGGAGCTTAGGGCGATGAAGCGCCACAGGAGACGTCTAGAGAGCAGGTGGAGGTCCTCACGCTCCGAATCTGACCGAACACAGGTAAGAGCCTACTTGCGGACTTACCTTGTGGCAATAAGAGCGGCCAAGCGTAGACATTGTGCCGCCCTTATTGCGTCCGCGGATAACCGCCCTGCCGCCCTGTTTCGGGTGACCCGCTCCCTTTTGTCGCAGGGGACGCGGGAGACACCCTTACAGGGAAGAGCAGAGGAGTTTGGGGAATATCTTCAGGACAAAATTGATCAGATCCGGAGCGGATGGACCCCCGTCAGTGGACCAGACGAGCGTCAACAGCGAGTCTTGAGAGACCATTCTGGGAGGAGTTTGACTCTGTTGCCCCCGAGGATTTGGACAGGTTACGTGGACGGCTGCGGCCCACCACATGTTCAATGGACCCGTGCCCCTCCTGGCTGGTACTGGCAGCATGGGAGGTGACACGAGGCTGGCTTCTGGGCCTGGTGAACGCCTCATTGGGTGAGGGATACTTACCAACCGCCTTGAAAGAGGCGGTGGTGAGACCCTTGCTCAAGAGACCTTCCCTCGACCCAATGGAGCTAGCTAATTACCGTCCAGTCTCCAACCTCCCCTTCTTGGCGAAGGTTGTTGAGAATGTGGTGGCGCAGCAGTTCCCACGACACCTGGACGAATCCGACTATCTAGACCCACGCCAGTCCGGCTTCCGACCCGGGCACAGCACAGAGACAGCCTTGGTCGCGTTGGTTGATGATCTCTGGAGGGCCAGAGATAGGGGTTGTTCCTCTATCCTGGTCCTATTAGACCTCTCGGCGGCTTTTGATACCATCGACCATGGTATCCTATTGCGCCGGTTGGAGGGGATGGGAGTTGGAGGCACCGTTTTGCGGTGGTTCGGCTCCTACCTCTCCGACCGGAAGCAATGTGTGTTGACAGGGGGGCAGAGGTCGTCCCTGAGGCCACTCACTTGTGGGGTGCCACAGGGGTCGGTCCTCTCGCCTCTCCTGTTCAACGCATATGTGAAGCCGCTGGGTGAGATCATCCGTGGTTTTGGGGTTGAGTACCACCTGTACGCTGATGACACTCAGCTGTACATTTCAACCCCAAACCACCCCAACGAGGCTGTTGAAGTGATGTCCCGGTGTTTGGAAGCCGTCGGGGTCTGGATGGGGGACAACAGACTCAAACTCAACCCCTCCAAGACTGAGTGGCTGTGGGTACCGGCACCTCGGTTCAGCCAGCTGACGCCATCGCTGGCCATAGGGGGCGAACAACTGTCCCCTGTGGAGCGGGCGCGCAATTTGGGCGTCCTCCTTGATGCCCGGCTGTCAATGGAGGACCATGTGGCAGCCGTGGCAAGGGGGGCGTTCCACCAGGTTCGCCTGGTGCGCCAATTGCGCCCCCTACTGGACCAGAGTGCCCTGCGCACGGTCACTCATGCGCTGGTGACGTCTCGCCTGGACTACTGCAATGCCCTCTACATGGGGCTTCCCTTGGGACGCATCCGGAGACTGCAGCTAGTTCAGAACGCAGCCGCGCGGGTTATCATGGGGAGTACACGTTACTCCCACGTAACACCTCTCCTGCGCGAGCTGCACTGGCTACCTGTGGCCTTTCGGGTGCGTTTCAAGGTACTGATCACCATCTTTAAAGCGCTCCATGGCATAGGACCTAGTTATCTGCAGGATCGCATCCTTCCACACACGTCCCTGCGACCTATCCGCTCACACAGAGAGGGACTCCTCCTGGTGCCGTCCGCTAGGCAATGCCAGCGGGCGACACCTAGGAGTAGGTCCTTCTCTGTGATGGGCCCAACCCTCTGGAATGACCTCCCCCCCGACATTCGAACTACCACCGACCTCCGTTCCTTCCGTCAGAAATTAAAGACTCACCTATTTCAATCAGCTGGCCTGGCACTCTCTTAGTTTACCTCCCGGGATATATCTTAATTGGGTTTGGGTTTTAATTGGGGTGTTTTTAGGGTTTTTTATAGTCTATTTATTTCTTGCACAGCCTTATCTCCTCCATCCAAATGTATTTAATTGTTTTATATTACTATTGTATTTTTATCTGCATTTGACTGTACACCGCCCCGTGTCCCTTTCTGGGAGAGGGGGCGGTTTAGAAATCCAAGAAATAAATAAATAAATAAATATGCAATATTCAGAAGTAGTTCCCCCTGCCTGCTTCCCAGGGTTAAAAGCAAATGTCTGGCCCAAGGTCACCCACCTAGCTTCATGCCTAAGGCAGGACTACAACTCATAATCTCCCAATTTCTAACCTAATGCCTTAACCACTACAACAAACTGGCTCTCTTGTTTACTAAGATGCCGAGCACTTTAATTATTTGCAAAAAAACAAAAAACCCTACATTACCAGAATTAACCCCAGAATACCTGAAAAAAATCTGATTGTTGGCTGAAAATTAGGGAATGAATATTGCAAAAAGGGAGATTATAGGAATGACCTTAGTCTTTAAGCATAAAAAGGAAATTTCTAAAATACTCCCCAATCTTCTGTAAAATGTAAAAGGGGCAGAAATTAATTTTAGAGAAATGCTACCAAGCCTGGTGGTGGAATATTGTCATGTGAATAAAGGATCTAAGCAGAAATCCATGACAGCAGCTTCATATTGGGCCACATTTTTCTAACTAGGAAATAAAATATAGAGAGAATAACTTACTGAAGAAAACAAAGATACAGAATTCTGATCTAAACGAATTGTCAATAATTTAAAAAAAACACTTCAAGTTTTAACTGTCAATTTTGACACTTATTATTTTTATAGAGGATAAAGATTAAGCCAATGAATCAGGGTCATCCAGAACAAGATTACAAAATCAGGGATGAAAATATCTGGATGCCCACTAGCCAACATCCAAGGTACTCAGAAACCTCTTAACGTTTTAGCTGTCATCTAAAACCAGCTTTGTTAGTCATTTTCCTCCCATTGCTGGCCAACCAGATAGAAAGGGGGGGGGGGCAAAAACTTGCCAGCAACCATGTTATATTGAATAATCCTGAAATCATGAATAGCTCTAGCTAAACAGAGAAATTTTAAAAATGTAAAATAAATTAAATTAAGTAGTAGAGCAAAGATTAGTAAGGAAGCAAACTTTATTTTGATTTGCCTAATACTTGCCCCAAAGGTTTAAATTTTTTAAAACATGGAAAATATTTAAAGAAATTGGCTGGCAATCTTTGTAGGTTATGAAATCAGAAATGAAGATTTACTTTCTCAGTAAGATGTTCTCTGGGCTTCTGAACTTTGTGAGAGCTTGAGTTACCAAAGCAAATGAATGGTGACCACTTTTGCAGAGTTTTGGCTGACGATTAGCTAAGGTTTTAAAAAGAAAATAAACAAAGCACTTATTTTTCTTTCTGTCTTATATTAGTTTTGTTAGATCAACAGAACCTTAATTCTAAAGCCCTCATAGTGAATAATTGGCCATTCCTGCACTGGGCATACATCACATCTCCTTAATATAATTGAGGCCGAAAAACCTGATTTGACTTAAAGAAAAAAGAAACCATGTTTTGTTGTTCAGGTCAGCCTTTTCTGGCATGTAATACATTTAACAGCTATTCCATACCTCTTTGTTTCCATTCTGTGTGCATAATAGTCCCTGTCTATACCTTCCTAAAGAGTGCCCAGACTGTTTTCTTAGGCCGCTGCTTGTTTTCACTGAGTTATCTAATTATGCCTAGAGCTTTTTCCCAGAGTTGTTACACTTAATTTAGAACCCACCAATGCATGAGATTAGTTCAAATGATTCTTTCCAATAGGCATTGCCTTGCTTTTGTCAACACTGAGTATTATCTGCTAGTGAGCAGCCCATTCACCTGGTTTTGCAAAGCCCCTATGGAGTTTCCTCCTCTAGATCTTCCTATAGCTACTACACATCCTTCTCCAGGAGACTGAGAAAAACATCAGCATTTAGCCAATGTATCATTTATTCTCCTCCCATATTGAAATGTAATCTGTTCTCACCCAGAATCGATTTTCTTTTCATCAGGCTCACTTACATTAATGGTTGAGATGCAGGGTTGATCTTCACTACTCAACCATACAGCATATTCCTCTCTGCAACCTTTTCAATATAAACTTTCCACCGCTTATTTCTTCAACTTCTTCCACCAACAAACCACATTTTGTTTTTTTATTGATTGTAGACAGAGTTTATTTCCTGTTTAGGTTTTGATTTGCTTGGAATATTTTGTAGCCACCTCATCCTTCTGCTATAGTAATCTCAGGTCAAGCACACAACATATTCAATTATATTTGGTAAGACAAACCGAGACTATATATTCACAGCTCCAAAGATAACCTGTTCTTTATAGGCAGTCTGCCACTTCTTTCTAGAGTTTTTTGAATAATGCTCCAGGAGAGAGTAGGTTATGGCACCTGTATGCTAGCTACAGACATTTATTTAAATGCAGTTGAAAATTTGTCTGCTGGCAAAGTTGCAACTGTAAGCCTTCTTTGACTCTGAAGTCACAATCTTCCTCCACTGAGAGACAAAAGATAGGATTCAAAAGAGGAATTCAGAAGGAGGAGGCACTTCTTTATTGCAAAACAGTTCTTGGAAAAGCAAAGACTTTAGAAACAGGGTTCCTGATAGCACATGCAATTCAGGTACAATTCCCCAAATACTGAAGCCTGGTATCAGTATGGTAATGCTGACAGGGAAAGTAAAGGTAGACACATCAAAAATATTTTATTTTTTCATTCACTTCCTATCCTCTGTGCCTCTATTCCTTAGTTTGTTTCTTCAGCGTGTGTACAATTTAATGCTTTGATGTGCAGACCTCAGTATCATATAGCTTGGAATAACTAGTCTATGTATTAATTATTTTTATCCCTCTTTTATTTTGGTTCAAGTCAAGGGAGCATACATATCAATGCCATCATTTCCTATTTTCCCCACAACAAGAGTACAGTGAGTAGAGAAAAGAGAGAGAAAGAGAGCATTGCCCAAAGTCACCCATACAACTTTATGTACGCAACACACTTGTTTAGCAGTTTCTTTGTTTGTTTTGTTAATTGGCAATATTGATTTGAAACATGTAAGTACTCCCTTTTTGCAAAATGTGTTGTTTGTAGCACACCAATACCTTCATGTGGTTTATCAGGAGGGGATTGTATTTACTGTTGTATGAAACAGCTGTTTTATCATACTCTGAACAGCTCTTTAGCTTGTATCATTTACATACAAATAAAAATAAATAATAACTTTTCTTTTTAAACAAAGTTTGATTTTGTTCATCTCTGATGAGATTGTCCTATTTGCCAAGGAGGGAAAGGCAAGATTAATAATTATAATAATTTAGTCAGTTGCTTCTATTGTATTAGCCATCTGTTGTAGTTCAGAAAGAAGCAGAAATAGAACTAGCAGTAATATCACTATTTATTGTTACACCTCCATCATAATACCAATAATAATAGTGCAACCACTCCTCATTCCATAGCCCCAAATGCTCTTTGAAAATTGTCTTTTCAAAGACTATTTTCAGCTTTTTGTTAAGTGTGTGGGCACACAGAAAACAATGTGGCTGAAATATAGTACGTATACTATTTAAATAAATAGCACAACCATTGTTCAACACAGCAAAGCAAAACAACTCTATGTGCTTAGAGCAGAGTAGTGGGCTAAACTCCCCAGTCAGCCGTAAATACTAGAGGTTTGAAGCTGGAGCACGTTTGTTTTCCATTACAGTAGTGTCCCCTCTTGTATATCTTTATTGTTTTTTTCTAAAGCCTCTAGTCTCTCACATGAAGGGAAGTAAAATGCCTCACTTAAGTGACACATTATTGTATGGAAGGAAACTTTGATGATATCTGTAGTCCTTGATGCTGGATGGCTTGATCTTCATCAATCATATCTTTCCATCCTTACCTAGATTCAGACCACTATTTGGAAGACACTAAACCTAAAATTTTTGGAGCCTATCAAGTTGCATCTCACAACTAAAAATAAAAAAGGAAGAACATACAAGTGTAGTAGTATAGTATATACATAATGTGAAAATGGGGGAAGTGATATTTTTGTTTCTCTATTTAGCCAACTTTTAGAGGGCTCCATTTTTCCCAAGTTAAAATTTCCTGTGATGTTCAAAACTGTCTGAAACTCTACCCATAAGATGCCCATCTGCTAAAGGAAGTCAGCACAACTTATCAAATCTATTTTTGATTCTTGCTTTGTGTTAAGTGCCTATTCCTTAAGATTCATTGGGCCTGCAAGCTTTTACTATCAGCGTATTTATTTCAGCCTCTAAATGAAATCCAATTTGATGCTATTAATATTAATGCACAAGATAATTCTGATGATGAATTAATAAAACACTTAGGCTCTCAATATGCTCTTTGCTTTTACCATTTAATGATGGTCTTCACTGGGTGGAGGAAGAGGAGGCAGAAAGATAATCGGCTCCACCAGGAGCCTGAAAATTAGAAGCCTCTTCATTGTTTTAGCTTTCTGCTTTAATGGCAATCAATGGCATTGATTTTGGACTAGAAAAGTATTTACTACATCTTTACTGTGTGCTACAATCCCTATTTAGATTCCTGAAGTATCGCTGGGATGTTACACATGCTTAAAGTATTTTAATTGCCTGAAAGAAGCAGAGTCAGGAATTGAAATGCATATGTCAAACTTTACCTTTTGTTACTTCTCCCATCAATGAAGTGCTTTCATTTTAAAAAAAATGAAAGCCATAAAAGATGGCATTATTACACAGTAATGGTAGATACTCAAAGATCTAATTTCTCTTTCAGAAAAAAACGATGGGTCTTTGGTACCCTCATTATTATTTTAAAAAATTCTGCATCCTTCAGATATATTATACAAGAGCTTTGTACAAGAACCTTTTCCAACCAGATGCATTCCCAAGTATATTGAACAAGTACAAATCACATCATCTTCAGCAAGGCATGGTGGGACTCATGGACCACACCTCTAAACAGCAGCAAGTTACGGTAACTACTTTTTCACAATTTTGCCGAGGGTCACAGGTTGTGTTTCTCTCACTCCAGAAACATCCTATTGTTGTACATTGATCCCCCCCCCTCTGTTTTATATAATTTACTCAATGTAAGTCATCAGAGATCTGAAACAGCTATTATTCTCAGGACTATTTGCTCCAGATTCCAAATCCATTAATGATGCTTATCATGTTAACTCTGCCCAAGAGGTGAGACCTTGTGGCAGCAGAAGCAGAAGCAAAAGCAGCAGAGAAGCCACAGATGCTTATTTTCCTCCCATTCTGGGAATTTTGGAATTTTATCCTTCCCGCGTACAAAGGAAATTTGAATATTTTTATGAGATGGGATTACTGACATCCTCAATATTGTTGTGAGGTTGGCTCAACTATTAATATTAAATTTGTTTTCCAATGTTAGGGTCTGGAAGAAAAATGAATTATTTTTCAATTAAAACAAAACAAAAGACTTGATCCCAAGTAATTACATCTGGAGGGTGGTATATTGTGGGTCCCATTCTGCTAAAGAGTTCCATCTGATGGGGCTCAGATGACTGCCTTTTCTGTTTTGGCTCCTGCCCTCTGGAACACCACACACACACACACACACACACACACACACACACACACAAAGTGAGATTAACCCCATCCCTGCTAGTCAATTGGAAAGTCCTAAATATGTTATCCTTCCTGCAAATTTGGGGATTCAATGGAAAGCCTGCATGCTACTGTATTTATATGATTCTGCCTTTCAATAGCTACCAAAATGTCACTTGGCTTACTAAATTAGTCAATGGGCCTGTAAATTCAGCCAGATGCTGGCTTTTATTTTGTCAGCTGTCCAAGTTCTCAACCGTATCCAGGACAAATGTCAAGTGTTGGGTTTAACCTTTAAATTTCTGAACAGCTCTAAATTAGATAATTAATGAATGACCTGAATTAAATGATTATCCATGTTATTCATCATATACTTGTGCTTCCATCAAATTGGATAATCTTTATGCTCTCTTTCATGTCAATCAAGAACTTCTGCAACTATCAAAGTCTCAATAATAACATATTTTGCTTCACATTTTAGTCTGGTCCTCTCCCTTCAAAATCATTACTTTTAATTATATTATTTTTGAGAATTTATTTAATTATTTTATATGTAATTTAATGCTAGCTTAAGAAATTATTATTACAAGGGATATATAGAAATATAGTGGTAAAAATTCCAACTTTCTTCAGAAACAATATAAAATACATTAACTTCTTACTCTAGAGTCAACATTAGTACAGAGTATTTCTATAATCATAAATAGCTCTAACCATGAAATCCCCAAATTAATGTATAATTTCTTTCGGTTTCAAATTCAACAGTGGTTTCCAGGTAGAACCAAAGCTAAACATGGTCTTTTCTTTAATCAAAGTAGTCACTTTCATCATCTCAGCCAGTCCCTTCAGGTTCATCCATTCTTCATCTCTTGTTTTCCTTTTCAGCACTCCTAATTTTGGACTTTTAAAAAATAAAGCTTTATTTTTCTAACTCCTATTTTTCTGTTCCTTCATATTTGATTATTTGTAGAAATTTAATAGTTTATTAAAAGAAAGAAAGAAAGAAAGAAAGAAAGAAAGAAAGAAAGAAAGAAAGAAAGAAAAAGAAAGAAAAAGAAAAGAAAAGAAAAGAAAAGAAAAGAAAAGAAAAGAAAAGAAAAGAAAAGAAAAGAAAAGAAAAGAAAAGAAAAGAAAAGAAAAGAAAAGAAATACATTGGTGTATGAACATATGCACACATTTGCTTGACCATAAGGGTAAAGCAGGAAGGATGTGCTCCTACTTCTCTCACACTCATTTTTGGAAGGAAACCAAAATCTCTAAATGTTAACTACACAGAAATAAAAAATGCAGACTTACATTTCATTGTCCTGTACTGCATGAGTGCCCACATTCTGGAGAGCCATGCTGCCCACAACTCAGTCTGTGCCCAGGCATATCTCATATTTATGCCTGTTTAAATATATTTATATTATGCCCATCATTTATGCCCCCGTCCCCCATTTTTTTTACTGAAGGACTGATCGGTATTTTAGCATTTTGGGATTCCTCTTGTTTAAATACCTTGTGTTTTTGTCTGCTTTGCAGTAATTGCAGCCAATTGTAACAGATATTATATTAATGACAAAGGGCAGCAATGACAGATTTATGTCTCTGTAATTAGTTCGCCTATGTACACTCGAGACTGGAGGCTTAACATTTATTCACATTTGTTCTGAGGCCGGTAAATCTTAGTTGCATTTCACCCTACTGCCCTTCATGTTTAACCTTTCTGCTACTTAGAGAACTTTTCTTTTTCTTCCACTGCTAGTTGCTTACCAGTCTCTCTTGTGCCTTACAATTCATGCACAGAAACTTTGGGACAAATAATTATTGAAATGCCACATCCTGTGAGATGATGTGTTGTCTTTTCATCTGCCCAATTCCATTTTCCCATGCAACCTTATTTGTTCTCTCTCTCACGTGCATAAGATTTTAAAGTCTATTTTCCTTAGAAAAATGTAGTTGTTCCTTGTAACACAAACTTAGAATATTCTGGACTTTGAATCTTGTTTCTCAAAACAATTTAGATTTCTTAAGCTCTGCTAACAAATATGTTTAGGTCTTGCTGCTGGGGATTAGAAGACCAAAATAAAGCTTTGATACTTTATAATCTGATCCAGCAAGTGTCTGGAGCCTCAAAAATTGATAGTCACACGGTCATTCCAATGAGAAAGAACTGCACAGTCTAAGACTCTAGCACCCACCTTTTTAAACAATAACAAAAAACAGAGCTGTTTAATCAACTCTTAAAGCTTACAAAGTGTTGCAAATTGTTTGCCATCTCCATGCGCTCTTTTTCTGAGAACACTAACTGCAATTTCTTTTGGTTAACTTGCGCACGGCAAGGATCCAAAATTTGCTTCCATCAGGATTCTAGGCAAAATTCATTTCAACCCATACATGAGACTGCAAAAATGAGAGGTTGCCAAACATCCAGCAAGCAACAGCTTTGGATGATTTGCGGGGACCATCAGCCATGCATGTTTGCTGACAGATGACTGACAACTCACCTGGTTTTCCAAGCAACAAGTACAGAAAGGTTAGAGAACATCTGGTGGGCTCCATATGCCAATTATATTTGGTTTAATAGGTCACAACTTTTTATACAATGTGTTAAGTTTTAATTATCTCTTTATGGTCTGTGTTACCGGTAATTATCTTTTGGTTAACAAGTTTCTGCTATTTTAACATTCCTTTATGAAGATGAAGACATGTGTACCATAAGAATGAAAAATCTACACAATAAATTACAAAGTAACCCATACAATTGACACAGTCCTTTCTAGACTAAACATCATGGGCCTGCTTCCATCTGGCGATTACATTAAAAACTCTTGTCAATATCACTCACATTAGTCTTCTTTAACCTTCTGGAAGCCTAAAACAACTACAGTGTGCCTGCTTTAGAAATACTTATAGAGAGACAACCAATTTCCTACTATTTTAGAAACTTAAAATTTGAATATACAGTTAGCAATGGCTTTCAAAGATAATTTTGTTTGTTTGTTTGCTTGCTTGCTTGCTTGCAACTGACTTGCTTAATAACTTATTTATTTATTGATCAAATTTATTTGCCAGCCATTTTGTGGTTCAAGGTGACTCTGGATGGCAGATAATTGTATTAATTATTTCTTGTTTTGTTGTTAGGATGTTATAATTGTTGCATAATTAAATTTGTCAATAATATAAGTTGCCAATAAAAATGAATTTTTAAATTCTCTGTGTTGCAGTCTACTTGCAGTGGGGAAGCTGCTGACACTCATTGGAGTAAATATTCTATTTGTAATAAATTCAAATATTAGAATGCTCCTAGGACAACCTGGGGAAAATATGGGAAACTATCACTGTAGTCAACACCACAATTTTAGGAAGCTTTAATACAATACAATACAATAGTAGAGTTGGAAGGGACCTTGGAGGTCTTCTAGTACAACCCCCTGCCTAGGCAGGAAACCCTACACCGTTTCAGACAGATGGCTATCCAACATCTTCTTAAAGACTTCCAGTGTTGGGGCATTCACAACTTCTGGAGGCAAGCTGTTCCACTGATTAATTGTTCTAACTGTCAGGAAATTTCTCCTCAGTTCTAAGTTGCTTCTCTCATTGATTAGTTTCTACCCATTGCTTCTTGTTCTACCCTCAGGTGCCTTGGAGAACAGTTTGACTCCCTCTTCTTTGTGGCAACCCCTGAGATATTGGAACACTGCTATCATGTCTCCCCTAGTCCTTCTTTCTCTTAAGCTAAAGGTACTCAGTTCCTGCAACCGTTCTTCATATGTTTTAGTCTCCAGTCCCCTAATCATCTTTGTTGCTCTTCTCTGCACTCTTTCTAGAGTCTCCACATCTTTTCTACATCGTGGTGACCAAAACTGAATGTAGTATTCCAAGTGTGGCTTTACCAAGGCATTATAAAGTGGTATTAAAACTTCACGTGATCTTGATTCTATCCCTCTATTTATGCAGCCTAGAACTGTGTTGGCTTTTTTGGCAGCTGCTGCACACTGCTGGCTCATATTTAAATGGTTGTCCACTAGGACTCCAAGATCCCTCTCACACTTTGGAACCAGAATTGTTGAAATTAGGCAGAATGCTGATTCTGGAATCCCTGGAAGGAAAAAAAAGGACATGAATTTAGGAACATTGTGACTGAAGAAAAGAATCGGTGCTGCTGAATGCTGTGCTAAAAAGACTGTCCAAAGTATAAGATTGATAAATAAGGGAATGAAATGCAGATCTCTAGCTGAACTTCTAAGACAAAGTTGATTCTTGACAGGGGCCTGAAGAGGAAAGGTAAAATTGGTCAGGAACATCGTGTGGGATCTTTAAAATCTATCAGTGTCAAACTGAGAAAAATGTCACAAACTGTGGGCAATCCAGCATTACAGAAACCTTAAAATACAAAATGCACTATAATTTTAATGTGTGTATGTTGAGGAAATATGTCCATGTACAAACCAAAACATATAAATAAAGTATGAACACTCCCAAGTTACTTTTGCTTCATTTCCTTTGTAACTCTACATTTTTTAGTTTTGGTTTTGATAGTTTTGTTCAATCAAAAGCAACATTTTTTAATGTCGGGGAACAGTTAGATAGAGCTGATCTAAAGAGCTTTCCAAAATAAAAACAATGGGAAGAGGTATTTCCTTTACATCTGCCCACTTAAAAATAAATAAACCAGTTTCTTGTCAGGCCATTTGGAGAATTTGTTTGGAGATATTTTTTTAGTTTTATTGTTAATATACTCCTGCATATCTGAGAAAAATCTCTTCAGTGTGCAGAATTTTATTTTATTCATTTTCTGAAGTTTTTTTTTAAAATCCTGTTCTTCAAGCGAAAAAGTCATCCAGAGCATCTTACACAGATTAATAAAAGGCAAAATCTGTTCTCCAACTTCACAGTAAGGCATAACATAAAAGGTTTGAAAGGGAAAAAAAGGGGGGGAGAAATTCAATCCCTGCTTTTAAATATCACAGCGTTGTTTTGGGGTACTTTATTTTACTTTTAAACTGACAGATATTGGACCACCCAACTCTCAAATCAGAGCATTGCCAGAATGGTTTATCCCATCATTTCAAGGATTACAATAGTTATTAAATAAGGTGCTTATTAAAACATTTACTCACAACTGTTATTGAGCAGGGTGCTTTTTAAACTGTCTGCACACACTGAAAAATTAAGATGTTGATCAAAAGCAAACCACGTTAGTTGAATCTATATTTAATTCATTTTGGTAGGGTCAAGACATCTGACTTCAGTATATAATAGGGATTCTTTCTCTCCCTCCCTCCCTCCCTCCCTCCCTCCCTCCCTCTCTCTCTTTCTTTCTCTCCAAAATACAATAATAGAGTGATGAACTTTGTGCTAGGTATGGGATTATTTTTCAAAGTTTGCATTGTATATTTTATATTTAACAGGTCACTATGTTTAAGTTTAGGTTCTAATCTGAAATATAATCTGAAAAACAATTAACCAATCCACAATAGTTTGGAACAAAAATTAATAACAAAACAATAACTACAATATTAATAAGCACATAACTTCATAAAATAAGAAGACATTTAAGGAATTAGGTTGGAGATATCCAAGGGTCCTTCGAACTCAGTGGTTGCGATCATATATTTCCCTAAACTACGGTTTGTTTTAGTCATAATTTGTTAGACAATCCATATAACCATAGCCATGAATCATGATCAACAAAGTATAATAGCTGGGTTCCTAGAATGCATTAAAACAAAAAATAAACAAGTTATGCTATGACGTAACCCAATTAATAGGACAGCCTAATTTATCTGAGTACAAGTTGGGGTTGGACAACAATCTTTTATAGCAGGCTGATTCCCTAAACACACCTGATGCAACCTGGCCAGATTATTAGAGATAATATCTTGACAACAGGAAATAATTGTTGGCTGATCATTCCAAGTAGTCTCAGAACATCTGCAAAGGGGATACTCTACTTTCTCATTCATGTATGTATTATTCTGAATCCACTACCAGTAAGACAACAAAAGGCATAGCTGGATTCTGAGATAATAAAAGTTAAGCTGGCCTTTCACAGGTCCATGAGAGTCATGATTTATATGTAACAGGCTAATGTGTAAATAAAACTATATTTATAAAACAAAACAATTCAATTTTTGCCCTTCAAGAAAAACCAAACCTGAGTATGCATTTCATTCCTAGAACTTTCTATTTGCTTACAGAAGCTTTATGTATTTGCATGAGCAATTTTGTTGAGATGGAGATTTGTGAAGGCAGTGAGTAAGACTAAGACAGTGCACACCAATAATCAACACTTTAAAAAAATGTTTAAAGCAGGAATGCTCTTTACCATTGCCAAAAACTATTTGCAAAAACCATAACAGTAAGACCTTGTCTATAAGACAGTAAAACCTGATAGGAATTATTGTTGAGGGGCTCATGCTTATGTAACTCTGTTTAATAATCCGGTTTGGCTTGTTTTTGTTAGACATAGTTTTATGTCTTGCCCCCCAAAATGTTGGGGAAGTAAAATAATCATCCTCCGGCATATCACTGTTACCACTGATATGTATAAAAGTCTTTCTCTCTGCTTTTAAGGTGATGAAAAGGACAACTTGATTCTGTCTAAATCAGAAGAATCTGATATGATGTCAAAGCCTTTGGCAAAACATAGATTGACTTAATTCTTTCAGTGATGAACTTTGGTCCACAGCACTTAACAACCGCAAGAGGGAGAAACTCAATATAAAAGAGAAAATCTTCTTGTTCAGGTTATCTTGACTCTGCTGCAGGCAAAACGTCGAACTATTTTTTTTTAATCGAGATTCTCTGCAGCAGCCCTTTCCCAAATGCCAGTATCCATCACTGATGACTGGATCAATAGCTGTGTTTTGGCCCCAGTCTCCTACGAGAGATGGCATGCCATCCCTGACAGACAAATATCACAGTTAAGCAAAGTATCCAGCCAGACCTAGTAACATTTTTATTGATTTTTGTTGTGCAAATAATGTCTTTTTGGGCTGAATAAATGGCTTTGAGCCAAACAGTCATTGTTTATGATTCCAAAATGCAATAAAAGGACAGGAAATATATTATAGCCAGTGTCTCAAGGCACATAACATAATCATCCTTTGGTGGTGAAAAACTATCCGGCTGAACCTTGGAGTGCATATTTATCCATGCTGAAAGGTACCTGTAGGACTTGCAAATCTTACACCAACTGTCCTGTTAGGAAACAGATGGCATTGCCCTTTAACCCCTCAAATCACAACCAGAAAAAGTGGGAGGGGGAATCACTATATTTCTTCAATCAATACAATGAAAACACTTCATTACACTCCCTTTTTGTGAATAATCAGACTTGTTGGAACTGCATTAATATGCTTTCAAATGGCATGTCCAGAATTCCCCCCCCCCCCCAATATCACTGCATGGTGAGCTGTTTCTCACTGTTTAAAAATATGCATGGCAACAACACTTTATGGAGCTTTCCCTAATCTGGCATCTTCCAGATGTTTTGGCTTATAATTCCCAGGTGTCCCAGCCAGCATAACAAATAATCTGGGACAACAGAGACTAGGAAATGTCTGCATGTGTGAGTTTGATATACAGTATGTATGTGTGAATGAATGGAAAGAGAGGAGAGGGCAGGGAGGGGAGGAGATTAATCAAGGCTATAAAAAGTATGCATCTTTGAAGAAGTAAATCTGGACTCATCTGGATGGACATTTCAGAACACAGGTTTTTGCACTATTGAGAGAGAGAGAGAGAGAGAGAGAGAGAGAGAGAGAGAGAGAGAGAGAGAGAGAGAGAGAGAGAGAGAGAGAGAGAGAGAGAGAGAGAGAGAGAGAGATTGGAGCCTATGCCCTAAATGCAAGCATGCTGGAAAGGGAAAGTACATTTTATCAGCACAGTAGGAAACAAAGGGCAGCAGGAGAGATGCCAAAGTTCAAAGTTTGATGATCCCCAAAAATTTAATGTCCCATCATCCTATCAGTTAATTGATGCTTCAAATGTAAATATATCTATACTTTTAGCTGCACCTTTCTTTGCTTTATTGAAGGGCCATTTTAAGGTCACAATCCAATCTTTTTTTTTATTTCAAGGGGAAAATGAAGTCTTTACTTGAACTCCTCTCTTTAAAAGAAGAAAAATATGAAAGTGTGAAGTCACTACTTTCAACTGCATTGTGTCTTCTGGCCTCTGGCCTTAATGGCAATGCGTTTTGTGTTCTGTTGTTTTGTTTTTAACTTCAGAATGTGATAAGGCAGAAGTCTCCCAGAAGTCTCCCACTGAGACATCCTGAATTTCTACCCTGACAGCATCATGTACATTACTTATTAAGAACATTGCGTTGATGCTATGCTGTCAAATCAAACGTGCCTGAAGAATGAGTCATCTCCAGAGGTACCCATTTAAAGATAAAATATAGTTAGGAAAATAGGGAGAATAAACACCAATCCTCATAAAATAATGTTGAAAAAGCAATTCATAGACTGCACTGAGAAACATTTCTTATAGCTGTCAGGTTAGCAGCCACACAGTAGACTTTAATTCTTTTTCCCATTAAGCATAAGCAGCTCCAAGCCTGGCTTCTTAAAAGACTAGTAGGGGGAAAAAATCCCCATAATTCCATACTCTGATTTGAACAGGTAAATATCAATAATTCAAACATATTTCAGATTTATTCTCCTCTCCCGCTCTTCTCTGTCCTTCCCCAAATGATCACTTAACTGCAAGAATGTGCCACAGCAAACATCTGCTGGCTCAGATTCAGATGGTCTCCTATATCATTAAATGCTTGTATATAAGGGAGCCAGTTTGGGGTAATCATGGATAAGGCAGCAGGCTACAAACCAAGAGATGTGAGCTCTACTCCATCCATGAGCACAAGATCAGCTGGCTGACGTTGAGCCAATCACTTTCTCCCAGCCTTGGAACCAGGCAATGGTAAACCACTTCAGAAAAACCTTGCCAAAAAAACAACAACTGTAGGGACTTTGACCAGGGAGTCTCTGAGAAAGAATACAATTAAATGGAAGGTGGAGGGGGGAGTCTATTAATTATCTGTTACTATCCCTCATTGAATACTTCCTGATCTTAAATAAGAACCTAAATAAGAATCCTCTAAAAATCATGAAAAAGGATTTGCCAAAAATAGAAAGTCAGTTGCACAGAGCCACATCCAACTAGAAGGCAAACTTCAGCTACTACAGTAGTCTTCACTTAACAATCACAACTGAGCCCAGCATTTTAGTCGTAAGTCATTGAGTTGGTTAAGCCCGTCACCACATGACCTGACTCAATTTTATAACTTTTTTTATGATGGTGTAAAGCAAGTCACCAAGGTCATTAAGTGAATCCATTCTCCTGTGATGTCTCCCTTGGATGACTCTTCTGATTCTTTCTCGCAGGTCCATGCAAGGGAGGATGAGCTCATTCCTGGCATGACAGGAACTAATTAATTAACTAACTAACTAACTAATGATTCTGAACAAAATGGCTAATTTGTTTCTGGCAGTTAGGACCCTGGCTTTATTTTTCTGTGTTAAATCTTCCCCTTCTCGGGAAATAGAAGAGAGGGTTGAACAAGTTAGCATAAATGATGCAAAATAATCATTTTTAGAATATATAGAATGAAAAAATGCAGATTCTCTTTTGTGTTCTCTTCCATATTGGTTGGGCAAAGAATCATGATTTTTTAAAATCACGGAGCAAGTATACAAACCCAATCTCTGCTTTAGCTGGTGATTCTTCACAGCTTGAAGCAAACCTTCCACCTTGGTTTTTTTTTTAAGTTATTGCTTCTTCTTGTTGTCAGTTCCATCTAAATTCCACAAAGGGTTAATGTCACTGGTACTGGCATTGAAGAAACCAGCATGAGTACTGGCAAGAGATTGGCTTCTGGGGCCTAAAAATCTAGTCTGGAACTGATGGCCGTCTTTAACTCTGGTAGGCACTAATGATGCTTATCTGAATAACTGAGGTGAGAACTGCTCAACATGCAGGAACTACATTTCCCACAATACTCTGGACATTAAGAGTTTCTGTTCTATAAAGCTTTCTGCATGGTTCTTAGCCTATAATGGGAAACAGCATATGTTGTGAATCTGCCATACTTTTAAAATATTGTTTTATGTTTCTTTAGTAATTCTTATAACCGAGAGTGCAATTATTTGATGAATATTTCAAAAAATAAGCAAACAAATAAGCACCTTTTGTTTGTGAAATACAAATGAAAATAAACACTTTGGAAGAATAATTGTACATGACTGTACATTACGGTGTTTTGCCATAAGTGTGATGCTTCCTTTAGCCATAGGACCACCACTTAGTTTTCATGGTAGCAATATGTAAGTACTTTGGCATTGTCTTCTGGGATGCTTTTTTAACTTGCCTTGCTGTGGAATTACTTTTAAGTCTCCCATCCAAGAACAGCCATGTTTAATATTCCTTAGCTTCCACTTTCCAGCCCAGCTATGATCACTCAAGAGCTGATACTCACTGAGACCACTTAGCTATAGTTATGCATTTATAGTATATAAATATGAGAGGAGGTAATGCCACATACTCTTACCCAACTGAATTCAATCTTCAATTTCTAGGTTATTTTAGATTTAGATTTTTTTTAAGAAAAGGAAGAGCACTGGAGGAAATAAGTTATTTGTACCCCTTAGTGCATTGCAGGCCTTGATATAATATTAAAATCACATTGATTGCTCTAGTAGCTGACCTGTGATGAGACTGTTAGAATGGCAACTCTTATTGCTAGATTTCCCCGTGACATTTGATACCATCAGATGTCGTATCTTACTGCACTGTGTCCAATGATTGACAGTGGAAGGCACTATTTAACAATGGTTCACCTCTTTCCCAAACAGGACATTCTAGTCAGCAGCAGTAGTGGGGAGAGAGGATGGCCATCATGGGATGCTACAGCGTTGGTCACGCTTTCTTCTCCGATTTGACATCTGCATTAAATTGCTTGGTGACATAACCCACAGCACAAGAGTATCACTACTATGCTGGTAATACCAAGGTGTAGGTTTGTAAGACCCAACAGAAGATGTGTAGAGGTTTTATTCCAGTATCTGGAGGCTTTAAAATTTGGAAGGTTCAGGTTTGATCCTAGCAAGACAGAGCCACTATGAGTGTGAAAGTCTTCTAATAGAGGTATTGATTCCATTTTTGGCTCTGGACATGATTGCACTGCCCTGTGCAGAAATGTTTCCCAACCTGAGGGTCCTTTTGATTCATAGTTCCTGTTTGAAGAACAGGTGGCAGCTATAGCTACAGGACCTTTGCAAACTTACATCTATAGCAATAATTATGGTTTTTCTTGGATCAGGAAGCCTTGGCCATTTATGTTTTAGTCGCCTCTTGTTTGGAGTACACAAAGCACTCCACATGGGGTTCCCCTTCAAAACCAACCAGAAGCTTCAGCTGCTCCAGAATGTATAGGTGTGTGTCAGGCTGGGAGCCTCTAGATTTTCCCATGTAGCACCTCTACTGTGAGAGTTTCACTGGTTTCCACTTTCTTCCTGGGTGCAATTAAAGCTGCTAGTTGTCATCTTGAAAGCGGCCTAGGACCTGGACAGCCACCTTCTTCCACCTTTTGCTTGCTCAATAAACTAGGAAAGATCAATTCCCTTTGGGTCTTTTCACTTAAGAAATGTCACATTCAAGCCACTCAGGAACAAACTTCCCTCTGATGGAATAACATTCCTCTCCAGATCAGGTTGGCTCCCACCCTTTTTCTTTTGTTGTTTTTTTGCTTGTTTTGTTTTAGAAATACATTACAATCTGGGTGTTCTAGAGAGCCTTGGAAATAGTTGTATGATATGGGGGGACTATCTTGCTATAGGTTTGGAATCTGTGGGGTATTCCTCAGGATCATTAGTGGGTTCCATGTCCCGTTGCAATGGGTATGCTGCAATGGGGCCGGGCATCCTCGTTGGGCACGTGTGCTGCACACGCATGTTCACACCACCGCCCAGCAACACTCAGCTGCTTGGCGGAGGTTGCGCAGGCGCCGCACGCTGTGCACGCATGCACAATTGGCCTGTTTGCATCAAAAAGAGGTAAGGAATGCAGGCAGGCGGGTGGGCCAAGTGAGCCACCCTTGGAAAAACACTTGGAGCTTCATTTGGATGAAAACTGCATATTATAGCAAGTAAGGAAGTAAATAAATAAATATTGCTGATTCCTATAACTCTCTCAATCGAAGGAAAAATTGTACAGAAATTGTATACGCAGTGGTAATCAAATGTTCTTGGACAAGTGTTCTTTATCTTAGCAATGATGTTTTTGAATTAAGACACGGATGACGATGGTGATGATTGATGATTCCATTTCTGTCTGTACATTGTTAGATGATTCATTCACAATACTCCCAGCGGCTCTGAAAAGAAAACTCAAACTTTTCTCTATTAAAAAAAATAAAAAAAGAACTGTCTTTTAAATTGGCCTTTTCTCTGAGGTTGATATGGGAAAGGAAAAGGTTTCCCAGCTCTGTTATTTTCTATTTCTCTCTTAGATTTCTGCTTTTATTTAGTTTCCATTTTTCCCCTTTATGGTACCAGCTACAGATGTCAGAAGGAAAACAGAAAAGCTGCCACTTTAGATGATGGGAAACCTTTCTATAAGATTTAACCCACCAGAGTGTTGGTACTGTGACATGAAGATAATAAAGAGATGATTGCTACAGAACAAAATCACTTTTTCTAACTAAAGGAGAGTTAAAGAGACTTTCCCCCTCCTTTTATAAACCTGCTGCCATGCCATGGTATTTTCCCTGGAGGGCAAGCAAAGCTTTTCTTATCTCCCAGGTCAAATCTTCTGCTCCACTTCCCCTGTCTTCAAGCAAATGAATGGGAAAACAAAGAGGCAGGTATAGACACAACCAAAACCTGACAGATTGGTTGCATTTTAAAGCCAGTGACAACAGTATAGAGCCAGGCAGGGTGGCTGAGTTCATGTAAAATGATGCCTAAATTATCCCAACAATTCTGGTTATGCTTTCAAGCTGGGGATGGGGTGCCGGGAATGATTACTTCAACAGTGGTTTTTTTTTATACCTTTAAAACACTGTAAGGAAACTTGGGACAGCTCAGCCCCAAAGGCAACCTAGCCATCCCCTTTTTAAAATAAATGAAATAAATAAGCCAATGGCAGACACTCTTGGGATTAACAAGCTTTCTAGTTTCAACAGTGTTCCCTAATGTATTTCATAACAAGATGTGAATTTGAACCATAATGGATTTTTCATTCTACAAGATGGATATTTCCAGTAAAAATGTGGGTATGATTTCTTCCCCAGCAGAACATTATTTAAAACAAAGCAAACAAACAAACAAAAGCTTAAGACAATAAAATTGCAAACTTTAAATGTTTTTTTAAAGTGCAACTCCCATGTCAGTCAAATGTCTGCCTATCTTCTTGAAACAGCTGGACTCTGTTATGTGTTCAAAAGCAGGTCATTCATGGGCCACTATGGTAAATGACCAATTTTGGTAAAATCCACTGCAAGTTCTCATCATAAAGGCCTACAGTGTGGGATATGGTCATCTGCATCAAACTGTCACATGGCCTAATAGACTAAAGAAGCTACTCCTTTGGATTATGAATCCTATGTTGTGAAAGGCTGTGTAGGTCAAAAATATTGTGAGTTAAGCTCATACATAACCACAAGACAGTATAATTGAGATAAAGATAATCGGGTGTTCTCAGACCTCTTTCCATTTCTTTTACAAATAGATCGAGGTATACTCTGAGAAGTCTTCTGAGTCAGGGGATCTCCAATCTTGGCAACTTTACAACTTGTGGACTTCAGCTCCCAGAATTCCTCAGCCAGAATGAAGTCCACAAGTCATAGAGTTGCCAAGGTTGGAGAGCCCTTTTCTAAGTTATAGTTCAGACAAAACATACACGATTAATTAAGCAAAAAGACATTTTTACTATAAGAGACGAGATTTAGGCCTTCAAAACATATCCCCAAAGCTTGTGTACTCAGAGATCATCTAAGTCTAACATATGTTGGCCTTTGACACAGTCCAAATAATATCTGTTCTTCCTAAAAATGTATAGCAATAGTATTCTAGGTTATATACCACCCCATAGTGCTTTATAGTACTCTCTAGGCAGTTTACAAAGTAAGCATTATTTGTGTAGTGCTCCCAACAATCTGTGTTGTCATTTCACTGACCTCGGAAGGATGGAAGGTTGAGTCAACCTTAAACCCTGTCAGGATCGAACTGTAGACTATGGGCAGAGTCAACCTGCAATACTGTTGTTCAATCAATTTAAAAACTAATGAAATTTCTTTTAAAATGTGCAATTTTGCTTAAATATAGAATGAGCACTTCTCAGAAAGATTGTCCCTTACAAAACTGGTGATTGTACAAATGCAGGCCTTTCTTTGGTTTCACCAGGTATCTCCTTAGCATATGCATTGTTGGGGATGGGGGAAGCAAACTCTTTTCTTGCATGAACATCATGATCCTGCAAGGCAACTCCAACAACAAGACCTGCTTTCTCTTGGATGTTACAATTCCAGACCTTTTTCTCTTGTCTCCCATGTCATCTCCAATTTTATGGCAGCTTCCTTATCCTTCTCCATAACAGTAGAGGAAGTAAGACAAAAATAAGGAGCTTTGTCACATGATTCCATAACCCATGTTTTCCATATGTACAGTAATGGTGGTGAGGAAGAGAGAAAGAAAGCAAACTCTGTACAGCTACAAGCGGATCATATTTTAAGTTTTAGCTTTATTACATTTAGGACCCCACAATTAAGAGATGCCAAAATGTATCCCTATGATATGTTCAGGTTGATAACAAATTGTTTAAGCAAAGATCTCTCAAAAGTTTTTTTTTTCCTTTCTTTTATTAAAAAGAAAAGTCTGTGGCCTGGGAAGGCTTGCAAGGAAGGGAAACATTCTGCCCAACTATTTGCAACAATATTGTCATAGTAACCTATTCCTTGTGGAGTGTGATTATAGGAACTGGTAGCAAGCAAAGCAATAGTGAGGATTTTTCTTTTCAGGGTTATCTAGCTTTGAAAGGATCATGTTCAAACCCAGAAGAGATAAAAGCAAGACTATACAGAATGTAAGCTGGACTGTTAAGCATTTCCATATGACAAACTTCTCTCTTGAGATCTGACCTGCCTGTAGATTCCCAGTTAGCAGATCTAAAGGAATCAGACCCATCCACTCCTGCCCTGAAGAGGGGAACCAACTGCAGCTTCCTTTTGAAAACTCATTAAAAATTCTCTCAAAAAAAATGTCCACAATAACTCTTTCACTCTCTCTCCCTCCCTCTCCCTCTCTCTTTCTCTTTTTCTTTCTTTCTCTCTCTCTTCATGAAAATTCAAAAGGATACACATTCACAAAAGAGAGAAAGAGAAGGTTTGGAAATTTGCTCTTTAGATTCAACCCCTAGGGGAAAAATCATGCAAAGACTATTCTAAGAGAAATTATGACTTTATATAGAAGATAATCTTTTTTTTGCAATTGGCCAGTTATGTCTGCAGTTATGTCTCGAAACCTAACATGAAAATGCAAAGTTATAAAATGTACGTGTGAGCGAACCGATACCTGTTCATGTAGGAACCCATCCCTGCTTATAATTATTGTAAAAATACAATTCAGGAAACAAAATGATTGCAGAAACCATGGAAGAATAAAAACACAATATGGTGGAAACGTCTAAAAAATTAAATAATATATTCAAGCAATTCCACAAACAAAGGAAACTTTAAAAACATATTTTTTTCTCAAAGCTGAACTGAGAATACAAAATGTAAACAAGTAAGACCCTTTTTAAATTTGGAAAAGCAATTAAAAAAAAACTTTGTGAAATGGGCAGATGGATACCTGGCAGAGAAAAACAAGAAAACCATATAAATGGGAAAATATTGTAATTTTATGTAATGTAAACATAGTCATAATTTATGTACTTTATATAAATTGCAAAAGAGCGAGCTAAGAAGATAAATAATTGGAGTGTACCAGGAAAGAATGACCTTCATGGATTTTGGCTCAAATGTAAATCAATTTTACATTCTTGTCTTGCAAATTATTTCAATCAAATGTTGTAGCAAGGATCAATACATTCCTGCCCACTATATGCCAAATATTTTTGATCATGAAAAAGAAACAAATTTTTTTACATTTTTTGTCCAATCACTTGTTTGCCTACAATGGTTTTTCTCAACCATAGTAATCTTAAGCATTCTGCTTGGGACTTTTGTGAGTTGAAGTCCACCCATCTTAAAGTTGTTGAAGTTGAGAAGCAGTGCCCTACAACATCCAAGTTGTGAAGAGGAATTATAGCTAATTGCATTTACAAATGCCTGATTTCCAATTCATTGTAATCTGCAAAGCCAAAAGAGAATTTTTTTAAAAAAGTTCTAGAGATACGAAAGACCATTTTTGATTAACAATAGTGTATTTTAAATAACCTTAAAAGATATTAAATAAATCTAATATAGCATGGATTGATTACAACAAACATTTGACTCCGTATCCATGGTTAATTTGAATAATGTCTGGGATTGTTTTGCAATTTATAAGAAAAATGCAGTTTGTAATTAATGCACATAATGAAGAAAATGTTGAGGATAAATATAGAAGAATTTAGAGAAGTCACATTGGAAGAGGAATTTGTCAAGGAGACTCTTTTCTTCCATTTCTTTTTAATATGACTGTGATTCCACTGACAATAATTTTGAATAAAAAGCCTTTGAATTAGCCAAGCAAAGGACAGAAGTTTTCCATTTGCTCTACATGGGTGATTTGAAATGAAATGCAATTGCTTTTAAATATAGATTGAATATTTACTTATGATATCTAAATGGAATTTGGATAGGGCAACAGTGCAACACTGGTAATAAAAAAAGAGATTGGGAATACTTAGATGGAATTGAACTACGGAATGACACTGCAGTCAGAGCATTAACAATGGAGGAAAGTTACAACTACTATGATGTTTTGGAAGCAGAAATTGTTTTGCATGCCCAAGTTGAAAAGAACACCAGTTCCAAATATGTAAAATGGGTTAAGATAAATTTAAAATTGAACCCCAATGATAGTAACAAAAACAAAGCCATTAATGGCTGTTCTTGTACTATGTTGTACAATAGTATTATTGACTGGACGGTAGCTGAACTAAGTACTGCATATGGCAAAATCTGAAAATATAATGACAATGCATTATGAATTGCACCCAAAAAAGTGACTTAGATCATTTGTGCCTGCCAAAGAAATTTTGTAGTTTTGGTTTCTTCAAAAAAAAGTAGATATCACTGCAAATGTAAGTTTATAAAGAGGAAGGCAATTTTAACTACTTAAAAACTGTTGCAGGGGGAAAATATTATATGGTAGAATGGTATTTTGAAGCTTATATAAAAAGCATACGCTTGAGTCAGCAAAGTATTGACCATAACCCATGTATTACAGAATGAACATGTAAACATGTTATGGATTTCCAAATTCAGACAAACCTACTGTCAGCGTTCCAACAAACACACCCCTGAATGAAAAAACTCTGAGGCCTGAGGTTTCCTCAAAGAACATTTTATTAGGGTATGTCATATTGACACAATGCGGTTGAAAATCAGCTCTAAAGTTCCCGATGATTTTCTCCTTAATTAAAAGTAAAAGTTTGTCACTTCACCCCAAAGGCATCAGTCACATGGTCCAATCAGCATACAGTCCAGATGTTGAATGACCTCAGTCTCCACCTCCCAACCACCTGCACACATGACCTTGGTTCCCAGGGGAAAGAATGTTGTTTTGGTTAAAGCACCCCTGCTATCTCTACACCCCCCTCCCAATTCCTCATCTCCAGTCTGTGTCAGCACTGAAGATTTAAAGAGGGGGGGGGGAACCCAGTAGAATAGAAAGATGGCCACCATCTAGCTAGCTTCAGAGTTAAGACCTGCATCTACAAGGCAATGTGCCAGACTAAAGGTTTTACTTTTAGAAGTGGCAATACTGTATTAAATTACTACAGAGTAACAAAACAAAGTGGAGAAAATCATAAAATATCAGTCTTTGCTGAAAGAGGTCATTTGGTTGCCCTTTGCCTGGATCTAATAGTTGCTTGCCTTTGCCTTGTTTATAAGCTTTCTTAGCTAATGATCTCCAGATTACATGTCAATCTTTCATCCTTAAAATCTGACAAATTTCAGCTAATCTAATGACAGAGATGAAGACCATTTAAATGTCAAATGCTTTGTAAATTAATAGAGGGACAAGTTTATAGTTCCATTCAAGGGTATTTCACTGCGTGTGAAAACATAAGGCCCAAAAGAACTTTATTTCTCTCCTTTCCTGTGGCATATTGCTGTCGGATAAGCTCCACGATGGCATAAGAAATTAGACATCTCCCCTGTCCCCAACTAGCCCTATCTTTCTGTCTAACTCATGTTTCTCAACATTTGGAATGGTTGAAAACAAGATTTGTTCCTACTTAAATTCATATACTGTACAGCTCATCCATTCTGAGCTTGGATTCAGAACTGCCCTGTGGACTCTTTTCAGGTACAAACTATTCGGTGTCTTGAAAACTAATGGGTCATCTCTTGGTATGTTCCAGTAGTAAATTTTTGCATTGGGTAAGGAATTGGATTAAATGATCTCCAAAGTTCCTCCCAACCCTTACATTCAAATAATCTATGAATGCCCTACATCTGGGCTGTGAAAATCCAAATGGCTACTAGATAGCAGAAAAGAGCTTAAGTTTTATAGCACTTTTTTGCTACCATTTAGTGTTCATCTAAATTTTTGTAGTGCTGATACAGTATGGTCATCCCATAGAGTCTTCATCTGAAGATATCAGGCACCAAGCTTAGGAAGTTGATTTTACACATGTCAAGACTGTGCTATGGTCCTTCCTCTTTCCAAACATCCACTAATTAAAAGGTTCACTAAGTTTATTTATTTATTTATTTTTCAAAATTTATAGACCGCCCCCTCTCTCCGAAGGGACTCGGGGCGGTGTACAGGCATCTCATTAAAAACAGGTACAAAAGATAAATACCCTTAAATATATTCCCTTAAAAGCGAATTAAACCTAAATTCAACTGTACAGAATAATAAAAGTTAAAATCAACTAAAACGCATACCCCTAAAAATTTAACAATACAGACTTGAGGGACTAAAATTGGTATTAGGCCAGGCCAGCTAAATTGAACAGGTGGGTTTTAAGCTTCTTACGGAAGGAGCGGAGGTCGGTGGTAGTTCTGATATCCGGGGGGAGGTCATTCCAGAGGGTCAGGCCCATCACAGAGAAGGCCCTACTCCTGGGCGTCGCCCGCTGGCATTGCCTAGTGGACGGCACCCGGAGTAGTCCCTCCCTGTGAGAGCGAATCGGCCGAAGGGATGTGTGGGGCAGGATACGATCCCGCAAATAGCTAGGTCCTGTGCCATGGAGCGCTTTAAAGATGATAACCAACACCTTGAAACGCACCCGGAAAGACACAGGTAGCCAGTGCAGCCCGCGCAGCAGAGGTGTTACGTGGGAGTATCTAGTAGCTCCCACAATTGTCCGCGCGGCCGCATTCTGAACCAGCTGCAGCCTTCGGGTACATCTCAAGGGGAGCCCCATGTAGAGAGCATTACAGTAGTCCAGTCGGGACATCACAAGCGCATGGGTGACTGTGCAAAGGGCGTTCCGGTCCAATAGGGGACGCAATTGGCACACCAGGTGAACCTGGCAGAACGCCCCCCTTGCCACGGCTGTCACATGGTCATCCATTGACAGCCGGGCATCCAGGAGGATGCCCAAATTGCGTGCCCAATCCACGGGGGCCAGTTGTTCACCCCCAATGGCCAGTGATGGGTGCAACTGGTTGAACCGGGGTGCCGGTAGCCACAGCCACTCCGTCTTGGATGGGTTGAGCTTGAGTTTGTTATTTCCCATCCAGATCCGTACGGCTTCCAGACATAGGGACATCACTTCAACGGCATCACTGGGGTGGTCCGGGGTAGAGATGTACAGCTGAGTGTCATCAGCATACAGGTGGTAATCTACCCCGAACCCACGAATGACCTCGCCCAGTGGCTTCATGTATGTTGAGGAGTGGCAGTTATGTACAGGTAACATTAACTCAACTATGGTTCCAATCATGGTTGACCTCTAGCCTGCTAGCCTCATGAACAATCATACAGTTGTCAACTAGCAAGAAAAACTGCTGATAACATTTATCCTTCTGATGAATCCCTCATGTTTTCCCTCATGTCTTCTATATGTGTATGGGGACAAAGACAGAATTGACTGTGTCAGAGGATTGTTGACAAAACAAGGATTCATTTGACAATTTTCAGTCTATGAGGAACTAAGGATTGAAATGTATTTAGGGTCCTAAATGGCTATTGTAAATAAACTCTCTATTCCTGCAATATTGCTAAAAAAAACCATCTTTGTTAAATTAGAATAAGGCTTTTGTGAAACAATTTACTAACTATACTTTTTCTGTATATTTTCTGAAAATATACAGAAAAAGGAAACAATTCTACCCACAGTAACCCAGGGGAAACATACCACCTGTTAGCCATATTTGCATTGCAAATATACAGAGCCTGAAATGGGTCTTACCGTACGTTATATATACTAGGGCTACTATATTGGAGCAACAGAAATCTAGGTGACAAAAAAGAGTGAAAATGTAAAGTGTACTTCTTACAGTTTAAAAATAAAATTCATTCATCCTGAAATATTATTTGGCACTTTTGTAAGAAATTTGAAGGTTCTTTAACTCATAGTAATTGGTCTTGTTCTGCAATAGTTTTTTTTCTGCTGTCTAATTAATACACGTATTACCAAATTGCTATTAAGGTACATTTTTATTCCAGTTTGGAATAAGCATGTTTTGTTGCATGCCTTATATTGTACTGCATGATATTGTTGTCACAGTTATGGATCAGTTCTGAATTAGATATATGTACAGGTTTCATGAACCTATTCAATTTTATTAGTGTTCAATATTTTTTCATGAAAAAAAAACCTCATTCATAAACTGATTAATTCAAAAGCTGATATTATGATGTTGCATACCTTATTTTATTTCACAATGCCATCAGTTGTGTGGTAGTGTGAATGCAGTTGATTAGAACTGCTTTTCTGGTAACTATTACTAAGAGATGGCAGATCTTCATTTGTCTCTCCGGATGACCACTTTTCAGTGCGTAGGGCATTCTGGGAAATTAAAATGATGGCAGAAGATTGGCCACCAAAATCAGCTTGAGGAAGATAAATGAAGGGGCAAATGAATAATAATAATGGATTATATTAATGAACAATTGTACAACCTGACTGGAAATTACAGAATTATAGAACCCTAGAATTGGAGGGTCATTTTGTCCATCAGGTTCAATACAATATTCAGTGTAGGTATTAACTTTTTATTATTGTTGCTATTATTACCTGATAATTTTTGAATGTACGAACTGATTCTGCACTAACTTGGAGATGATGTGTCAGTTTTCTTTCTACTGTAGCAGTCATTTATACATTCAAATGACCACTTGATCCTTGTTCATCAAGTGATAAAAAGGCATTTGGGCTGCTTTTAATTCTTTAATTTCCTAATTCTAAAATAAATTCCTGGCTTAGTCAGTCCAGAATCTGATAGTAATTCTCACAAATCATCCAATCTGAATTCCTTTATCTTCATTTTCAAAAGCAGATCTAATTTGTTAAATTAATGTGCTTTAAATGACCTGAAGGTAATTTTTAAACCCTGTAGTAGAGTAACTGATGTACATGTGCTTTCTCTCAATGTTTAATATTGCAATAGGAAACTGGGGGGAGGGGCCCAGGGGGGACTTACACACATACTTACTTTGTGTGTTATCACCAGCTACTCAGTCAAAGTAGAATTCATAACAGATAGAGACAAATCATCTGATGGCAGAGGTTAAAAGAAACTTGTTACTATGACTACAGATAGGGTCAGATAACAGAATGAACAGCCACTTTTGATCTTCAAAAAACCTTTTTTCTTTTGCTCTCTCCTGTTATCTGGACCACTCCATCAAACACCTAGCAGATAGCAGAGTTGAAAACCCAATCGACCTTCAAGGAAGACCAGACAAGTTGGAAAGTCTGTGTAAAGGTTAAAGTGGAAAGGCGTGTGATGACGTGTTTTCTTTTTTTCTTTTTTCTTTTTTGTATTTGTCTATGTGCCTGTGTTTTTGTGAATTTAACTAAAGCTACAGACTACAGTTCAAAGGGGGTTGCCAGTCAGTGCAGAAATGTAGTGATGACAACTGTGCATCTTTAAAGGGAAGAAATTGAAAAATAAAAATGTCAAGGGAGGGAATCCACAATGCATCACTCAGATTATTGTTTGGATTTGTTTGTTTGTTTGTTTAGTAATAGGAGAATTAGATTATCTAGTGAGAAAAAAATATATCAAAGATGCTGTAAACTAATACTCTTCTTGAAGCCAATTAAAATATTACAACATAAGATCACTGTTAAACATACCATAAGGTAAGGAACTGGTTAATTTGGGGGAAGGGAAGAAAAAAAAATAGTTGGCACGTAAAAGTCTGCAGTTTGTAGCAACTCTAACAGAGAATACAAATTTAGATTATTTTTTCATTTTCCAAACTGAAATGCATGAAAGAAAAGAAACCTTACACTTTATTATAACAGTCCATAAGTTTATTTGCCAAATATGTATTTTTAATTGATATGTTGATTGATAGTTATTTTGGGTCTCAGTTTTCTTTGGTAAGAAAGGCTCATTCCTACTTTCCATTATTTCTCATCCATGATTAAACAGACCTAGCAATGGTATCCATGCCTCATTTTTCAGAAAAAAAGTTTTTACTTTATTCAATATTCATGGGGGATATATGCTATTCAACACAAAAGCATTAGACAATGTAAGAAATTCAGGCTGATAGTCTAGTGGTGATTCAGCAGTGTTTATCCAAAACCAAAAGATAGAAACAAAGTGATCCATTTGCCATATTTCTAACTTGATCCTTTCTTTAAAAATTGGTAATTTACTTAGGGGCTCTAATTATTTAAAAAGTTAACCTGCCAATGCCTGCAGATGAGACAGAGAAAGAGAGGGAGGGGGGAGAGAGAAATTATGGATGGATGGATGGATGGATGGATGGATGGATGGATGGATGGATAGATGGAGATAGTCCTTTTTCTCTTGGTATGTTTGAGGTCAGATAGGTTAGGAAAATATAGTGGAAGGAGAAAGAGCTGAAGTAACCTTCACTCAATATGATTTTCCTCTTAGAAGAAAAGAAAACTTAAGATCCAATGGGAGAATGTTGGATATGTTCTAAAGTAGGTGTTTATTGTACAATGTAATGGTGAGGCTCAGAAGCTTAGCACATCTTCAGTGTGTTCACTGGTGAAAATAGAAGACTTTTTCTCAGAAGGAAAGAGTTATATAGTTAGTGTTGTCATATATCCTCTATCAAATACTGTCCAATTTGAAATCAGATATCACATAACCAAACCAAATATAATTTAACATTAAATTGTATTTAAAATGATCCATTTAAAATTTACCAAATTAAAAATTAACTTGTTTCTACTCATTTAGTTACTAGCAAGAGTATATCAAATAGCAATATTAGCAAATGAGGGTGGGGGTAAATCAGGGGAGAAAATACATTGCAGGAACATTTGGCACCAGGAAAGATCAATATATAATTTTACAATTTCCATCTTTAAGAGAAATGTGGCATCTTATTTAATATCAGGAGTCTCGATTTGGTCACATGATTAGCTGTAGCATATTCCTAAACACCTAGTCTTTCTTGTTTTTCAAAATGACCCATCAAATGAGATTACCTTTAAGAACTGCCACATCAGCTTGAAAGTCAAATGCCAAAATCCTGCTGTATTGCCAATGTGTAGCAATTGTTAAATGTGCCTTTTTAGCAAGATGGAAATGTTTCAGTGGGAACTGAACTGAGTGTCAATATCTGGGAAGGAAATAAATGTTAAAACAAGCTAAATAATTGTCTAACAGTACTTGTACTAATGACCTTAAACTTCTACTATGCTAATTTTTCCTCTGCACTTTTAATTACAGATCAATAATACTTTGCTGTTGACATTTAAAAATGCTGAACCACAAAGAGAAACACTGACTGGGTGGAAATATACAATGTAAGGCAGAATTTGCCAAATCAATAAACTTTGCCATTTAACAAACAATCGCATGTACAGCAGTGACCAAGATTAGCAGGCATAAAAGACCACACTTCAGCTTCTTAATTATTCCTTAATAACATTAAGCCTTATATCATTGACAAAAATCTTTTGCTGTAAACACCAGATGCCTCCTTTCTTTATACAGAGCAGGTCCTTCCAAAGGCTTAAGTTAGCTGTTTCTTGAGCACTCTAATAGCAGACCTAAAGTCAGTGTAATGTAGTAGCAAAGGTGTGGATTAGGACAGGAGACACTTAGCTTCCAGTCTACCTTCAGGCAAAAATGCTCACTAGGTGAGTTTGAGACACTTATTCCCTCTCTCAGTCCATCCGATTTCACAGAATCGAATAAATTTGGAGGAGTGTTCCATATCTTGGGTTCCTGGACAAAAAACAAGGATATGAATTCAACAGATATAAAGGATCTCTTCTTCCATGCTGTACTTTGGATGATCAGACATTTCAATATGTAGAAAGAAAATGTAAATTGACTACTTTCTAAAGAGTAAAGTTCATTTTAAAAATGCATTGTTTTCAATGAGAAGTTGAGGATTGGTTTGTATAGGTAGTTCTCGACTTATGACCACTACTGAGCCCAACATTTCTGTTGCTAATGGACACAATTGCTAAGTGAGGCTTGCCCCATTTTGCAACCTTTCTTGCCACAGTTGTTAAGTGAATCACTACAGTCATTAACTTAGTAATACAATTGTTAAACGAATCTGTCTTCCCCAGTGATTTTACTTGCCAGAAGGTTGCAAAAGGAGATCACACAACCCCGAGACACTGTAATCATCATAAATATGAACCAGTTGCCAAGCATCCAAATTTTGATCACGTAACCATAGGATGCCTTAACTGTCATAAATATGACATATGGTCATGAATCACTTTTTTCCATGCCATTGTTAGTTCACACAGTCACTAAATGAATGACTGTAAGTCAAGGGCTACCTATCATCATTGCAACACCATAATTAAAAGAAACATCTAGCTATCATTTCATAGCAGGTTCTTGCAGAATAACTGAAAGGAATCTCAGGATTGTATGACTACTACTGTTTCTTACTTGGAAATAAGATAAAATTCACTGAATGAAGCCTCAGAAAGCCAATTCAGAGTAACATCAATGCTTCTTTCTGTTGTTCAAAAAAAAAACCTGAGCGTTTCTCCCTCTTTTTTCACACATTGCTCCAAAGGCTAAATTATTCACAGAAAAACTCCCCCTAGCCATCCATATCTACTGTTGCAGCTCAGCCTTCTTTGCAGCACTATGGAAATTGTTATATTCCTACCAGGAGCACATTACCTGTGTACTGAAAGATGGATCATACTTTGTAATTCAGGAGTTACAGTATTTTTATCATTTAAATATTTCATTTCAATTGCGTATATTACAAATGAAAAGAATTTTTGTAATGACTATAAATCAGGGGTGGTGTACACTTACCTTCCCTGCCGGTTCGTGAGCGCATGCGTGTGTGCGCTCACTTAGCTAGCACTTACCACCTCCGTGCATGCACACAGTCTTCCGCGCATACCCTTTTGGTGAAAAAGAAAAGCCTAAATGAGATGCCAGGGCCACCCGCAATTTAGACTACCAGTTCAGGAGAGCCTCTCCGAACGAGTAGAATACCACCTCTGCTATAAATAATTTGCTACATCTTCACTGATCAATAGTCTGCTGCCAAATTGTATATATAAATTAATGTACTCTCTGGTGTTACGTACTTGCTTCTTTATTTATTTCTGGATTCTCCTTCAAAGAAGGAAGAAAACATAGAACTGATGCTCTTTCCCCTAGAACCAAGTGAATCTAAATGCTACATATAAACCTTGATTTCATGACAATGCTGAAAATTTTCTGGGGTTGGAATTGTTGGATTTAACAATTTAAAATCAGTAATTTGTGTAAATAGATGTCAAATAAAGAAAAACCAGTGCTGGCAGAAATTAGTTGAGTTAAAATTTTATGCCACTCTTCTGATAAATTATTTAACATTACCTTAGCATGCTCTAAGGTGAACTATTTAAAGTGTATTGATTGTAGAAGACTGTAGGGGAAAAAGTGCTTATGTCAAAACGAGTAATGATATTTCAGTCCAATTCTATACAAATATATCTGAACAACGTATATGTTGAAAGTAGAATATGAACATCTGAATTTTAGTCTAATTTTAGTGTAATTACAGCCCTATTTATTTTTTCCACAACTAGCCAGATGGTAAGATTATCACTATAGAAGGAGACATGAAAATACTTACTTTATTAATATTAGAATATAAAGTATGCTGAATTAAATAATCTTCCCTAGTGTGATACATTTTGAGTGCAGTGGGACTTCAAAAGTTCTTCTGCCCATTTGGTCTCGTGGTTTAGGCACCAGGCTAGAAACCAAGAGACTCTGAGTTCTAATCTCAGCCTAGCCAGGAAAGTCAGTGGATGATTTTGGGCCAATCACTCTCTCTTAGCCCAAACCACCTCACAGGGTTGTTGTTGTGGGAAAAATATGAGAAGGAAGGAGTTAGCCATAAAACAAGATCTTGGTATTAAACAATCATAGGAAAGTCCTAAAGCAAGAAATCAGGAGGGTATTCTCACCAATGCTTTGATACATAATTATTCTGGAGTAGCTGGAGACTAATGCTGTAGAAGACAAAGAAAAGCAAGACAAAAGATCTTTGTAAATATGAAAATGAGCTCAACATCTCATTATCTAAAATAACTCTATGTTAAGAAGGGTAGGGTCTTGTTTTAAATGTAACTGATTTAATAACGGAATATCTATATTTACATTATATATTATATTTTGATTTTTATTATTTTGATTGCAGCATTTTGAGCATAGTTGTTTTCTTTTGTAATGCAATATATACTGTATCTATATATATTATTTTATGCATTTAAATATATGTTTCTGAGGTCTGCATATTTCACTAGACTCTCAAAGGAGTCTATGGCACACAAAGGTTAAGAACCCTTGCTCTAAAGAATGAATGAAGCAAATGTTTACTAGTATGAATAATGGATTTTGGTTTTCAATCAAAGCATCTACATTACCTGGTTTTAAGTCTTTTTTTCTTTTGGAAGTCCAGCATGCACTCCAGGATAAATAACATTTTTCTTCAGATAACAGCATTAAATAGTTTTTGGATGTATATACAAGAGAATAATCAATATTATCCTTTATCAAATTAAGGTTTTCTCTCCATGATACTTTCCATTCATTTCCATTTTTTCTTATCTATCTTGTTGCAAATAGTGGTACTTATTCTGTTTCATTTGTTGAACATCAGAGTTACAAAAACATGATTAAAAATACTTTCATATGATAGTCCATCTCTTCAAATACTTTTCCTTTGAGTCTCTTTTACTGTGCCTTAAACAAATATTACTAAATCCAAGACCTAAAGAATTATTAATGTAGCTTTTTGATTGTCTCTTTAGAATGGTTTGTAGATATTGTTTATCTTTATGTACCTGTTGATGGCTGATTTGCCTAAATACCAGGCTTCCAAGAATTATCTAGCAGTTTTGGGGACTTTTGGGAACAAGAAAACCCAAAACCAGCAATCAATACTCAGATGAGCAGAGATTAACACCAAGATTAAAATTAGACAGACAATTAAGAAGCAAATAATACTCCAATCAAGGAACTACCAAATCAGACAAACAAGTTAAGAGTAAACAACAGTTAAAGGAACCTCCAAGACCACTCCCACCAATACTGACAGGGCAAGCCACTAGTTTATAAAAAGAGAGCAAACCCCACTCCCTGCTAGCACTGAAGATGTTTCTTAGTTGGCTAATGAAAGATGTGCAAAAAATTTTAGAGAGCACCAAATACCCCACAGTTTGAGCCTAAGATACAAATATTTGCTTTACTAGTATAAAAATGAAACAGATTATGAGTAGCACAGTCAAAATATGAAGAACATCAGAGAAGTTTTTAATCTATTAAAAACCAAAAGCTAACACTGTATCAAATAATGAGGAAACAACTTATTGTAATATTCCTAAAAAATAAAAATAAAAGGTTCATAAATGAGATCGCCTACAATAATTGAACATAAACGGCAACTGTGTAGAGTCAACATAATTAGAGGAGAAGTATCAAGGAATCAAAATGGAATTTTATTATTTGTAAATGAAATTTGTCCTGGGTCCTTTAAGTGACATGGATGATGTAGAAATATAATAAATAACACAAACTTGGTTTTCTTTCAAAATTCAAAAATGAATATTTTCTATAAAGTTACAGTAGCAATAGCAGTAGCAATAGCACTTAGTCTTATATACATTACTTCATAGTATTTATACCCGTCTCTAGCAGTGGTGAAATCTATTTTTTTTTTGCCACCAGTTGTGTGGGTGTGGCTTGGGGGGGTCATGTGACTGGGTGGGCATGGCCAACTTTTTTTCACTTTTTAAAGCATTTTGTCCTGCTGTTTTGGATGAATAGGCAGGAAAAATGCTTTAAAAAGTGAAGAAAAAGGTTCTGACAATTGCACAGCTCACAGCTGAGACACACGATCATCAAAAGCTCCCATACCACCCCTGCTTTTTAAAGCATTTCTTTATTTGGCCTATTTGCCCAAACCAGCAGGAAAAAATGCTTTAAAAAGCCGAGAAAAAGCTTCCGATGATCGCGTGGCTCACTTCTGAGCCACACGATTCTCGGAAGCTTTTTTTTTTTACTACCAGTTTGAAGGACCAAGGACAATCATCCCTACCAGTTTGGCCGAACTGGGGCAAACCAGGAGGATTTCACCCCAATCACTAGTATGAACAAAGAAAATACAATGAACAATGAAAATAAACATGAAAAAATAAGTTGGAAATATATTTGTAGGACTCATTGACCATAGTGTGGATCATGATCGAGTCCCTTTTTGGGAGAGGGGGCGGTTTAGAAATCTAAATAAATAAATAAATAAATAAATGATCTTTATTTCTTCTATCTTTATACCAGTCTTCCCACTAAAAGAATCCTTAATTATAAAGCTAAATAAATATTTGATGAGGGGGGAAAAAGCCTTGAGAAGCTTTGAGAAATCAGTACAAGAAGTTGACAAATTAAAACATTGTACAAGAAGTTTCAAACATTTTTCTTACTCCTTTTAGGAAACATCTCTACTATCTCAGAGCATCTTTGATATCAGAAAAATGTGTATATAAACATTGTATGGTATGATTAATCAACATGCTTAATCCATGTTGTCTGCCTGCTCTGGTTGGGTCTAATCGTTTAGAGCAGGGGTGGGGAACTACGTCTCCTTTATGACTTATGGACTTCAACTCCCAGAATTCCTGAGTCAGCATGGCTGGCTCAGGAATTCTGGGAGTTGAAGTTGACAAGTCATAAAAGGGCCATAATTCCCCACCCCTGCTCTAGAGCTAGGATTTCAGCTCTGATGCAATACTGCTGCTGCAGGTTTTACTTCTATTGAATTGTGTTATTTTTTTAAAAAAACTTTAGAACAAAAGATCATCATCAAAATTCAACCAAGATAGGTTACAGCCTGAAGTGAAAGACAATGGAAAATGGGTAAAATGCCAACATTCAAAAGGCAGATGGATTGACAGCTAAACCCTATTTTCAAAGAGCGGTAGTGTCAGGTACTGCCTCTGAGAACATCAGTCTAGCCTTGAGGATGAAGGGTAGATCTGGTGCTATGCGAGGTTCTGTCTGAACTGGTCCTTAATATCTGCCACCAGAGGCAACATTAACTTTCTACATAATGGAAGATCAGCTTGAGTACTACAAACCCCACTTCTAGCTGACTATCCTTTTTCAAAATGGAAGGCAAAAACAGCTATGAGATGGAAGATATTCAATTGTTCAGTGAGAAACAGACCAAGGAAGAAAGCAGAAGGAGCTTTATAGCACCTTACAGATAAACTCATTTATTAAAGTTTGTAATAAGCAGGGAAAGGGAAGGGAAGAGAGGGGAGGGGAATGGGAGGGAGGAGGGAGGGACGGAGGATGGAAGGAAGGAAGGAAGGAAGGAAGGAAGGAAGGAAGGAAGGAAGGAACTATGCTCCCTGGGTGTCCTTGAGTGGCTCCTGATAAACGTATATCTGTAACTACATAAACATCAAATGGATGACAAAATCAGCCTGCGATTGTACCACTTCAGCCTTCAGGTTGAGAAGTTTGCATTATTGGATGCCCAGTATATGCAGGTTGCTGGATGAGTGAGAATGAAATATTAAGCAGATTTTAACTCTCTTCCTAGCATACCTGTATACTCTAAGAATTAGTCTTTGTAAGATACCATCTCCTATGATGCTCACAAGAAATAGCTTGAACATTTCCCCTACATGTTATGTAAACGCAGTCCTCCAAGACTGTTTAGAGGAAAGACACAATGTCACTTTAATCTGAAATGGCCCAATGCGAAGAACTTCACCATAGAGGGCCAGCCCTCCCTTTCCATTTGTGCTCTCATGCATTCTGCAAATCCACTGTGACTACTTGGAGTCCCCAGTCCTGGCCACACTTCCTGTGCCTATGAACTGTAAATGTAACAGATTGTTTTTTGCATGTCTGTTTAATTTTCAAAAAATTGTCTCATTGCCTTCAAATTGCAAGTGTAAGGAAATCCAGCTGTCAATTCCCATTAAATGGAGCAGTTTTCTGTCGTTAATGCAGTTGTCTTTCACAGTCTGCTCAAGTTAAAGAACTCTTAAAAAAAACAGATTTATGATGGATGCCATCTGGCCTGATAGAAGGAAACAGATATCGATTTTTAATATTTTCTCCAAACTTGTTTACTCTGGGATAATACAGCAGCTGTGTGGCGGCTTGTCTCAGAGTGGAAAGGATTATTACCCCTGCCTTTTGATGAGATAAATTACCAAGAATGACTTGAATGGCTAAAGGGTATACTTTGATGTTCTGTCGCTTCATTTACCCTTATGACTAAATGATTATTGATTTTATATTTTTAAGCTCTTGAAACGCGAAAATAAGTTGGTTGAGAAGCCTAGATGTGTTGGTTTTATTAATTTATTTCTGCAGGGCATAATTCACTTTGGACTAGGTTGTGAAGGTTTTTGGGTTCATGACCGACCCCAGATACAGTTGCAAAGAAATGGCTTATTTATATAGTCATTGCAAGTAGTTCCAAAATCAATACAGTCTGAGATTGGATGATTAAACCTAGTCCCTTTGTGGGATTCATTCCTGTAGCTACCTCTGAAATGATCTTGGGTCTCAAGCAGATTCATGGGATCAAGTCTTAGGAAGAGCAAGTGTGTGTGTGTGTGTGTGTGTGTGTGTCCATTTATGCATGTGTATACAAGCATATTCTCTTTGACACTTCTCTCTTCTTTCTTTCTTTTTTCTTTCTTTCTTTCCTTCTCTCTCTCTCTTTCTCTCTCGGGTTTTTCTCTGTTCAATGACATTCTAACAGCCAGGAACAGGGGGGGAAATGCCCCGTTGATTGACTACTTCAATGAAATCACTAATCTGCATTCAAAGAGTTGCCTCCAAAGGCTACTTAGATTTTCCATGGATAGATTTAACTACTGCTTTGATCAGATAGTCCCAGTATGCAGTGGATTTAGGTCTCTGTACTTATGTAGACAGCAGGAATCCAAGGTGTACACTAAACCTTTAAATAGTTTTCACAGTTCAAAACAGCTGTTTGCCTTTAGAGTACAGCAGACACCCACCTTTCTCTCTGAAGTGCTACCTTTTCTGTCATCATCACTTAACACATTGGAACTATTTCATGTTTGACTGAAATGGGGCTGTTGTCAACCTACTGAAATATTTTGTAGACAGAAATATTTTGCAGAAATGTTATGCCCCAAAATAATCCTTTAAGAGTCTCCCCCCCCCACTTCCCTTGCAAGTTTATACTTTGGCAGAGATACAGGTTCACTATACATGAGTCTGAGCATTTCCTCTTCAGTCTACTTTTAATGTTACCCTTACCCTTGAAAATAATTTGCATACAAAAGGCATGATTTATTCAAAAATTAGGCATTTTTGAATCTCGAGGGTTCTCGGGAGTCTCTCCCGTGAAAAATACAAGAATGGAATATCATTGTAAATGAATAAACTAATAAGCAAACACGACCTGCAAATATGACTCTTTTCCTAACATGGTGGTGTGCAGAATGAATTCCTCCTCAAACATCCCATATGGAGTGGCTATGGAGATTCTCAATCATCCAGGTCACGGTTGTTCCAAAGGTGCTTTTCAAAAGGCAACTAGGCTTTGTTGGTTTTTTTTCTTGAACAGAAGAGGAAGAGACCCAAACATCACCATCTTGCCAGCTGACAAAGAAAAACATGCAGTTATCCTGAACACAGATGGCTACAATGCCAAGGTAAACTACTATATACGAGGCTCTGAAGAGAAATCCTACCAGCAGTTATAAGAAAAAGGTTATTGATTTCCAACAAACACTACTAAAAGACATAGCCATTGACACGCCACAATACTACCACTTTTACCCTGGGGAAACCACCTCCGGCATATATGGACTCTCCAGAATCCAAAAAGAGGGAACTCCACTCAGGTCAATTGTCAGCAGCATCAACTCAGTCATATGCAAGATTGCAACACATCTAACCACTGCATTAGATCCCCTAGTCGACAACACCATCCATCACATCAACAACTCACAGGATTTGACAGCAAGGTTTGGAAATTAAATTGGATCCAGATGAAACCATGGGTATGATGTCACTTCACTCTTCACCTGCATTCCCACAACTAAAGCTGTCATGGTAGTGAAGAAACAACTACTACAAGGCAGCACATTAGATGACAGAACTAACCTCAGCCCAGACCATATATGTGCCATACTGGACCTCTGCTTAATCACTACCTATTTTAAATGCAGTGAAGGTTTCTACAGATAAAAACATGATTGCACCCTGGGTTCACCCGTGTCTCCCATTGTGGTCAATCTCTACATGGAAGAGGTACAAACCAAAGAGGCCATCTATCTTTAAATTGAACAGCCATCTCTCAATGAACTTTCTCTGTCCTTCAGAGAAGACTTTCAAGCACTTACCTCCTATCTGTGTCACTTGTGCCACAAACTTTTGTGAATTTTAACACCTTGGGCTTGCTATTCCTCACCTAGAATTTGAAGTATGAATAGGCATACCAAAGCCCCATCGTACAAAATTTCCTGTACAGAAGCATCCTTTGTACTTCATAAATTAATGGTATTGGCTGCTGTTCCTAACATCAAATCTTTTCCTCAGAGAGAAAAGCCACTGCTGTTATAAATAAATACCACATTTATTTACTGAGGATTTAAACCTTTAAAAATAACTTTAGGTCAATAGAACAGAGGCAATGGTGCTTTTATATATCTTTTGAGGAGATGTGTGTGTTTAATTTCAGGAAAAAAATTCAAAGCAGAACCTGGTTCTTTGGAGTACTCCCTGAATTCAAGAACACCACTTGATAATTCTGTAGAGCTTATTAATTTATCTCATGTCTGACTAACCCTTTAACTATCCTTCTTCGAAGTCTTTGAATCCACATAAGTAAACATTTAGGAGTTGCTTTCAACAAATAAGAGATCGTTCCAATAGCTAAGGTATCACATTTCTAAAACATGCTGACATTTCCTGAAATTAAATCAAAGTGAATTTTATTTAATTTTTAAATGACTCTGCTTAATGATCAGATGAAATATACCCCCCCCAAATCTAGCTTTCTGTTATTAAACACCATGACAGTATACTTTACTAAGCTTTAATAAAAAGGTGTAAAACACTTTCTTTGGACGCACGCAATGTATAATTAATGTATAGTAAATTATACAGCTGGGCTTAAAGCTTGTTTAAATGCATAGAAATTCAAAGTCTGCTGCAGAAATAAACTAACTTTTGGATCAGTGTATTACATTAACGTAATACGTTGATTCATTTTACAGGGTGCTGCTTGTGGTGATTATTTAATTAATCACCTTTTGACGATTATTCACACCAATCCAAATCAAGGTCTCCATTAAAACCAAAGAATGGCTTCATTACAAATGACCCATAAAAGTGTCAAGTGCTGGCAGCCAAGACAAGTCATTTCCTTCCCGTTTAAAACCATTAAGTCGAAACATGGGGGCGGGGAAGGTGATGAAGTGCATAATAGAGGTGATTACAAAGAAAAATGTAAACAGTAATGTGACAGCCATGTTGGAGAGACTAAGAGATCAAAGATACAGAATGTTGAGTTTTGTACCTTCAGAAGCCCTTCATTTTCAAGGAGAATTAATTACCAATTAATATTTTTTTCCAGCTGGATGTTTACCTACCCACTGAATTTTGGGCAGCTCCTCCAATTACAGGTACATGAACAGTAAAATACTGTTTCTCTAAATATGTCTCCACTTATATGGCACCATCAATGCGCATATCTCATTATGGAAGACCATAATCAAAACTGAAACCACAGTCTGCAAAGAGCTTACAATCCAGAAACTGCAGTATGGAAAGACAGCAGGAAAGGGGAATAAGATTGAGTAGTAGCAGCAAGCAAGCAATTAATTCTGCTATGTGGGCAATCTTTGTTTTACAATGTGAGAAGACTGAGAAATTAAGCCCAAACATCATTTTTTTAAAAAAAGATAAATTTTCAGGGTGGTACTGAAAGAGAAGAGGCATTACAAAAGTATTCACAAAAGTAATAACCGATTTAAGAAGTTTCTTAGTAGGAACATCTCTACAATTCTAGACATTTTGAAAAACCAATACGTTAGGCCACCTTGAAACAATGTACATGGCCTTTTTCAATCTATAACATGAATGAAAAGCGAAGTAATAGACATTATTTTTTATTTTGTTTTAAAAAGAAGAAACAAACTACCATAAGCTACATCCTCTCAAGCATTGAAAGAAAATAGTGGTTGGAAGAACGGCTTGCTCCTACTCCTCCTGGTGAATTTCTAATAAAAAGTATAGTGTGCATATTCCACACATATTCCCAGATGCCAAATATGTGCTTCTGGTTGGAGAGTGTTATACATCTGCTTCTCCCTGCTACTATAGTCTCTTTAAAACCAAACCAACACAAATACAAATCAGAGCAGGGCATTCTGTCAACCTCAGGACAGTGAATATCAAAGTCTATGAATGCAGGGCTATGTGGTCTCCACATGCCATAAATCAATAGATGATAGATAGATAGATGATAGATAGATAGATAGATAGATAGATAGATAGATAGATAGATAGATGATAGATAGATAGATAGATAGATAGATAGATAGATAGACAGACAGACAGACAGATAGATAGAATAAATATGCAGAAAATAATAGAAAGATAGCATTGACTTCCATGTGAGCATTAACTTATATTCTCCCGTTTAAAAAGTTAGCATGTAATTTTGATTATATTGTGCCCAGAGAGTGATTCATCATCTAGCTGATCTGGCTGATACTAGTTTTCTCTTGTGAAAACTGATAGAGCTACTTGTTTTTCAAAAGGGTACCAAAGCTCTTTCTCACACACTTGTTTGTTGAGTCTACTTGTCATTCTTTCTTTGATATTCATTTGTTTTAAAACCTTGCACACACAGCTGGATTAGTAATTGCAAAAATGAATACCCTCAAAGTTCAAGTGCTGCTTCTGAAAACAAATAGCTATTGACTTTCATTAGGAGATCTGTGATGTTATCTAACTGCGCAAAGGCATTTGCGGTATGCCGTTTACATTGTACCTCCTGATTGTATAATCATTATTGATTTTCCTTGTGTGTAGTACCTATGTCAAACAACCTAATATATTTAAATGGTGATTATTTTAGCCATTTATCTATTATTAGATAAGATCAAAGGCAGTTAAGTCCATAGAAGATTGTTATAAGATAAATATAGGGTACAATCCACCTCGGCATCACTTCTACACTAATTCCAGGACTTTCTTTAGGCCCAGACAAGAGAACTTTTCACAAAGCCTATTGAAGTAAATGGAGATTGAGAAACCGCAAGTCCTGTTGGATCACCGAATTGCAAAATTATGCCTCAGGCTAAACTTAGAATTTCTGTTTTTCTTTACTGGATTGAAAACACATGTGAAATTCCAGATCATAGGAAAAGAGTCACTAGTTTCTTAACATTAAAAATGGAAAGTAAATGTCTGGGTGTTTCATAGCAACCATTAATGCCAGATCAAAGGATGAAGAGACTGATAAGGGTGGAACCACCTTACATAGCTGTGTCACCTACTTCTTTATTGGCTAGAAGTTCCTGTTCTGGATGGCAAATTTCCAGCCTGTATGGAAATTCATGTTTAAAAAGAAGGAGCGAATCTAATATCAATTTGTTGAAGGAATGTTATTTGGCTATTAGAGCTGGAGCTGTAAATAGGAAATTGGTAAAGTGATAAAGCAGGCAAAATAATTCTGCATTCTAGATCAGGCAAAAGCAAAAGGCTGGATTGTAGCATTTAGATTGCATCATCATCAAAACAGAGTTTTTATATTGACAACCTGACCACAGGAAAACCAGCACTGTGTTTGAAAGGGGTTTTTGAAATGCCTTTTTTAAAGTTATGTAGCCTGCTTATAATTCAAAACCTAGAATTCCTCAGAAATTGGACAAATATGTAGAATCACAGTATAAATACAATCCAAGAACTATTTCCCAGCTTTCCCCATCCACAATAACTAGGGGGGAAAATATGGTAAGCTCCTATATAACTGTGTTTGGCAATAGTTTGAAATCCATCACATCTTGAGTGGTGGTGCACAACACATACATCTTAGTTGGTAGGATGTGGGCAACAATGTGTTGACTTGCAAACTAGTCATTACATTGGAGATCCTAACTTGCATAGAATAGTATGGGCATGTTTGGATAAAACTGTGCCAAAACTGAAAAATAAACCTAAGAAAAGAAGACATGGAAGACTTTGGAGCAGAGTAACAAGAATTGCATTGCATATACCACAGAATTGTGTGGAGTAACAATAATTAGAAACACAAGAAGGATACTTAGAAGAATAAAGGAAGGAGCCTGTGGATAAGGAAAAACATGCATATTAGACAACGGTTCCTGCAAAAATCTGAGGAATCAGAGAAATCTCCTATATATGTATATAGAAAGAAAAGATAGCTGTAAATAATATAGTCAAAGAAAGCAAAGAATAGTTAAGACTAATAAATAAGTAAAACAAAAAGACAGAGAAAACTCAGAGTGAATTTGATGCATAAAAAAGGTTTCAGATGTGTGTGGAGAGGACCTCCAGCAAAATGAATGGAATGAAAAATAAAAGCAAATATTTAATAAAACTGAATTGAAGGAATGCTGGCAGGAGTATTTCAGACATCTCTGTAATGATAACAGAGCTATGTGGAAGAGTGGAGTTGAAACAAAAAAATTACAAAGGTTGGTGTCCAAGAAAAGGAAACGGATGAAAAGGAATTAAAATGCTAGATTACCAAATGATATGGCAGCGGGCATAGATGATATAATTAGAGAATTGTTAAACTGTGAATACAGTTTGCTTGTAGGGTCAGCAAATGACTCATTTTAACAAGTTATGAAAGATACTTTTTTCATAAGAAGAAGCCATTGTTATTGCCTTGTCCCAGGGGATCTCAAACTGGTTTGGGCATGTAGAGACGATGAATGAGGCTTGACAAAACAATCATATGAAGAAAGAGTAGATGGGAGAAGATGAAGGAGAAACAGGGTTGATGAAATCCTCAAGAAGAGAGAAATAAGAAGATTAAAGAACAAGATGCAAAATATGGAGCAATGTATGAATTTAAGACAGGCAAGAAAACTTTCCAAGGAGGGTGTAAAAAATGGTGTTGGTTAAAATGAAATTAATCTATATTGCCATTTCTCTTTCTCATCTTATGTTTTAATTTCTTATGCTTGGTTCTTATACCTTTTCTGCACTCTGTCTCATGTTTACCCCAAATAGCATAATTGTATATATTGTATGGAGTGATTTATAAAAGTCAGTTCATCAAATTTAAACTGATTTTAGACTAGGATTTTTTCCTTATGTTTACTTCTTCTTTTCCTTTCATCTTGCAAGCAGAGTAAAGGTGGGTCAACTTTAGGTGCATTAACTGCTTTTGATTTAGTCATCTCTACCTCTATATTGTTATCGTTCAGGAACTGGCTAACAGTAATAGAGTTTTCAGTTTTGAATTTATATTTTCATCATGGCCAAGCAGAACACATCTCTGACTCTGTTTTTGTTTAAGAGAATGAGGTTATTCCCTCCTTTGTCATTTCTGTTCTTATTCATTTACATATATTTTTCAGAAGGTTATGCAAAAACTTTGGATCATCTTGGTCATCATCAATTTTAATGTCACATCAAGGTTGCACCAAGAGTTATATTTTTTTAAAAAAAATATCTATGAGGGCAAAGATATTATGACATCAAAAGAGAGCCAGGAATTGTTATATGATCTCTTTCATTTCTGAGAGAAAATTTAATTTTAATTGGTATAGAGAGCCTATTTGACAACATTTTAAGCTACAGAAAAAGGGTTCGGGGGACATCTTCAGCTCATTTCTTACCTACTATTTCTGTCCCCATCCCCCCCCCACCAAATGCCAATTTTCATAATTTTGGATTTACAATTTTAACAAACAATAGTTGATTAATTTTGAGGAAACTACCATTGCAAAATCTTCTAAACATTTGAGAATTTTAGTGAAGAACTGCAGTGAAAAGCTATGGTGATTGATAAGGTCTTATTTGTATTTGGATATGTTTAAACCTCCAACGTTGGTGTCACAGAGTGACAGAATTAAGGCTGCATGACAAAGCTTTCAAATTCTATTGTTCACTTTGTTTATTCTAAAGCTGTGTCCCATCTACTCTCAATGCTCAAACATGTTCAATCTAAGTCACTTATCCAGTTGCTATTTGGAGCTGCAAACTTGGTTGAAAATGATGGGCCATCTGTGCAGGTACTGGCCCCTGCTCTGTTCTTGGTTTTCTTGGATATGTTGGGGATTTAGCTTTTAATCTGGAGGTTGGATTCCAGCTAGTGAGATCTAAGGCCTATTACTGTGCCTCAGGTTATTCTGTTACAGTAAGGGTTATTGGTCAACTACATAGTGAAGTTTACATTTCTGCTTCAATGAAATTCCTTGAAACAAGATATACGTACTACATTTTTCCCCTTGAGGTTTTAATAATGTCAGGAGCTAATCAGGCTAAAATTTTACTGTCACAGAGAATTAGGGATTTAGATCTCCAAAATATGCAATCTCAAGCAAATAAAATCTGTTCCCTGTTATCTGTGTTGAGAATTCCAATTATGGGATTAAAGTGGCAAACTATTTACAGGTGTCAAATCTTCCTAAATAAAAGTATGCTTCAGCTTTCTGCTCCATTACAAAATAACTCTCGGAATACCCCTTTAGTTGCACACTTATGGAATCAGGAGTGTGAGCGAGTTAGATGTTCCTTATATAATATCTATTGAAAGATCAGGTTTCTGATCTTTGAATGAACTAACTTGATGTGTATAATAAATCTTTGATTTGATTTCAGGTGGTAAAAAGAACAACAATGAATCCTCTTCACAGGGAAGTCACTCCAACGTCTGTCATAGGCAACAATGTTTCTTGTGTCCCCTTGTCCATCCAAAAGCTTCATATCGCCTGCCAACTATAAATGCTGCTGAGGTACAGTATTATTCTTGGTAGACCTTGGCATCTTAGCAGAACTAATCAATGCCTAGTTTCCTTGACTTAGTCTCAGATGGACACCAACTGAAGCTCCTCGTTCCCATTCTGGACTCTTCAATGTTCCCTGATAATATTTACACTACTGGCTGTATCTATTGTATGCAAAAGTGCTGTTAATAGTTTTAATCATTAAACTTTCTGAGGCTTGTTGTGGTTTCTGTTCTAATGAATAAAATATGACAGATGGATGGGGGGAAAGAACCCAGCAGAGAAAGACAGCATTGGAGTTATGTAAATGTAACACAATTAGATGAATTGCTTCTCAAAGATCATGGGAAATCATTCTATATACTGCATTACTTGTTCCCTTACAAGTTCTTTTGAAGAAAACTCAGAATGGATTTAGAAAGCACTATGATTTCCCAGAGGATATACTCATTTTTAATCCCATGAGTATGATTTCAACAAAGTAATTCACCCCCAAGCAGCCCATAGTTGCTCACACTAATCTCGGGACTGGGTAGTTATTTTATTTTATTAGGGATCAAACAGTATTCTACTTAAGTTAGAGTTAGAAAGTAACTAATATGATGCATTAATATGATATAAAAGACAATAATATTCAGGAACTTTTTAGTTGCCCTCACATAATTTAATTAGTATGGATGTTATTTATTTGAACTGAGAAAGTGCAAAAAATAAAAGTAAGAAAGAGACAGTGGTAACAAGATAGCTGTGGAACAATGGGAAGGTGTGTTAAAAATGGGCATGTAAGTAGGCAGTCCTCCCCCTTTTTTTAGTCAATGAAAGGTGGTTTCTGATTGTCTTCATATGGACCCTATGATCCAAAGAAATGAACTGGGGGGGGGGGAGTCCAAATGCAGCATTTTATATTTAAAAAAGGAAAAGAAAGAAAAAAGAACAGCTTCATTCTGAACATGACACTTGAACTTTAAAATTGAAATGCACCAATCCACTTACTAACAATTTAATAACCGATCTTGGGCTCTAAGTTAAGGTTTAACTTTTTTCCTGTTCTCCTTTCCTTTTTTTTTTACTTTGTTTCCAGCCTGAAGAGCAGCATGAAAATGAATAAATCGACCTATTAATATAAATCTGTTAAATTAAAAAATAATCTAATGGCTCTGCGTTGCTAAATCTGTAATAATTGTAAATTATGGAGTGGTCTGTTTAAGGTTAGATGTCATCCACCAATCTCTTTGGGGAAGGAGATGCCTTCTGATCACTGGCATTTTCAATTGTGTTAAGGCAAAAAGTTATTAACATGGGAAATATGCTTAAATTGTTTTTAAAAATAAAGAAAAGCCACAAAGTTCTTCCAAAGTTCAAGGGGGGGAAAGTTATGATCCCACTGACTGTTTTTCTCCCCTCTGCAAGTTTTGCTCTTTAATTAATATTGCTGTAAAAGTTTAATGCACTGATATTTTAAATATGTATCCATATTGAACATATCTGGTATTCTTTTTAGCCACTTCAGAAATCAGTGGAAGGAAGGCAGTCAGGGAGAAAGGGAGCTATCAAGCAATGATCACTGCTGTATGTCAGCTGCCAGATCTCCTATGACACTGAGGTTCCCGTGTTACTCATTGTCAGGTAATATTGATCACTGCATACTAGTTTTCAAATGCTGTCAAATATTAACCAAAATTGCAGAATGTTCAAATGTCAATTTCTATCATGAGCATCCATAGGGGTAGGAGTCAGAGGGCAAATGGTGACATCCATTTCTTCTTATCATTCCTTAACTGACAAAAAAAATGGGACTTGTATACATCTGTGACATCATCACATCATCACATGTCATGTGTGATGCTGCATTCTAATGCTGAATAACCAGCAAATTTGGGCAATATTCCCATATTTCTTGAATACTTAATAAGTATCAGATAACAGCATCTACAGTATGCAAAATAAGCATACATTGATCACTTGTCTTGTCCTCATTATTTCATTATACAATTTTAGCTTTATAACTCAGTTTCTTATGTTGTAAGTGCTATACAAGTCAAATTTATTGTTATTATATTATCACTCAGTTGTTTATCTTCATAATAACTTAATATACCCTTCCCTAGAGAATTTATAATAGGACTTATAATTCATCCAAAAATTATTGTTGGAAATTCACCTAAGAAAGGGATCTTTATTTCAGGATCTGAATTATTTGGTTTTCCAACATGATAAAAAGTATGATAAAAATTAAGTCACAAGCCTGTGACTTCCTCCTGAAATCCAAGAAGAAACAGGCAACTCCGTTTCTATCCATCTATTGATTCCCAAATTGTCTATCTGTTCTAGACTTTGCTATCTTCAATTCTTTAATCTTGGGGGCAGGGAGCAGGGAAGAGTGAGAGAGAGAAATTTTTTAATGTAACCATATTATTATATGTCATTTTAAATTCCAGAATTGTTAGGAAGGAAAGTAAATTATCAGCTATGTAAGAAATTTTTCATAAACTTAACCATGAATCTAATTGATTAACACCTCAGTTAGTTAATCAGAAACTGAATTAGTTGGACAGCATTAGATCTAAAATTCCCATTTCACCAGCTTGCTATTTCATTGTTTCGATCATTTTTTTTTTTTCAAAAGACAAGTTGGATAAGAAGATTGGCATGTACAAAGGAAGAAGTATGGCAATTTTTTTGGTTTTAAGGAAAAATAGGAAGAGAATTTGCACTTTCGTTTACACTAGTGCAGTGACCTTTAAGGGATGAGGTGGCTCAGGGGTAAGACACTGAGCTTGTCAATCAGAAGGTCAGCAGTTCAGCAATTTGAATCCCTAGCGCCACGAATTAAAGTGAGCTCCCATTGCTTGTCCCAGCTTCTGCCAACCTAGCAGTTTGAAAGCATGTAAAAAATGCAAGTAGAAAAATAGGGATCACTTTGGTGGGAAGGTGACAGTGCTCCGTGCACCTTCGGCATTTAATCATGCCATCCACATGACCACAGAGACATCTTCGGACAGCACTGGCTCTTCAGCTTAGAAATGGAGATGAGCACAACCCTCTAGAGTCGAGAACGACTAGCACATATGTGCGAGGGGAACCTTTACCTTTAGTGATGTTTAATTGATTGGATGACAATAGCAAGAGGAAATCATGGCTTTTCTACCTTTAAATACAAGTCAAATCAAAGATCTGTTAAAGGGAATGCTTGTTTCAAAACAATAGTTTTTACGAACACATTGAAGATATCTTCCACACCCTACCATTTGGTGGCATTGCTAACAGAGATAATGGAGGCCAGTTAATATCCCTTGGGTTCCTCAGAATTGTAGATAGGAACCTGGCAATCAGAATGTTGGATTAGATTGTTGGGGATGGACAGCCTAAAAATCCACATTAGCCTCTGAAACAATATAGAACTGAATGGAAAAACAGAGATACCATTTGGCATGTGTCCACTTCTAAGATGGGTCCCTTTTGATCCTTAACAATGATGGTCTGGCAGTGCAGCAGGACTAGAGTAGCAGCTCCCCCTTCTGATAGGTTACAGCCATAACAAGCTTGGGAGGAGCTTGTGTAGCTGGTTTCCAAAGACTTTGCTTTGGGACCTCTCTGATATTTTACACTAGGAAGGAAAGAAGGTCCACTAGCCAAGCAAATTAACTATATAAGAAAAAAAATACAGATGAAACATTTTGACCATGAAAACAGAGGGGTGGCACAGAAGTTAGGGTTGCTAATATTTTTACTACCGATTTGGGTGCGCTCCTGTGCGAGCATGAATGCGTAGAAGCATCCAGACAGGTGGGTGGAGCCTCCCACTGCCGCTGCTGCTACCACTTCGGTCAATCCAGGCCAAACCAGCAGCAACCCATCTCTGGTATGGCTGCAGGAGTAGAGAGTGAAGCATTGGGTAGCAGGTCCAGGTTCTAGATCTGTGATTGCTTGTATCGGTTACCAGATTTAGAGGCCAATATTAATGCAACGGGACTTTTGTACAGATGTTTTCTCATTAGTAGGAGAATAGAAGCAGCTGGTGACAAGAAAGATTTCCACACTAATGATTTATACTGTTATCCAGCCATCATAGTGGCGATAAATCACTAATGGAGAAAGGCTTTATATCACTACATCAATGGCTTTGTGACACTATAAATTACTACTGCAGAAATGCTCCCTAATGTTAGATTGAATCTGAACACTTGGGATAGATTTATGTGAAAGATCTCTGCCCCTCCCACACCTTCTTCGGTAAATTGTGTCTTACTTTTTCTTTTTTCCTAAGTTCCAGTGGCTTAGTTGAACCTTTTGTGACTATGAGGTGTTTGCCTTTTCTATTTGGCATTTGGGTGTGGCTCCTAAGATTTGTAACCTTAACTATGCCACTGTGTGATTTGACCTCAGCCTTTCTGGGTATTTAAGCAAATGGGAGTGGACAGGGAAATGGATTCAGGCAGTCATCTATGAGAGGGTGTTGCCAGGAGGAGTCAGGAGGGAGAACTTGCTCTGGAACAGCAGGTGAGATTGATTGGTTATTCATTTGAAAGCCCACTGATTCTTGGATTACACCATCTCTCACTGTATACTTTGTATACTTTGGATGACTGTGGCCTTATAGGAGCATCAAAAATGGTCACTCACAGCCTTATTATTACTCCTATGGATTACTATAATTTTCTTTACATGGTGCTGCCCTGGAAGTGGAGGCCACCCATAAACTTCAGCTAGTGTACAGTTCAGTGGCTCATACACATACTGGACAGCCTTATTACTGCCAAGTAACACCATTGCCTTGGGAGCTGCACTGTTTCCTAATGCAGTTCAAGGTTCTGATCATTACCCATAAAGCCACAAATAGGTCAGTGCTTGGGTATCTTCAAGTCTGCCTAACCCCATACAGCAGGGGTGTCCAAACTTGGCAACTTTAAGACTTGTGGACTTCAACTCCCAGAATTCCCAGGCCAGCAGAGCTGGCTGGGGAATTCTGGGAGTTGAAGTCCACAAGTCTTAAAGTTGCCAAGTTTGGACACCCCTGCCATACAATTTCTGTCTGCTGAGCCTGAGGGAACAGATAACACCTGCTGAATGTGCCCTCTTCTCAAGGGATTTGAGAACCAAAAGCTAACTTTCTTTGTGGTGGTGGAGAAGAGCATAATAAACTAACAGCAATACAAATGATGTTCTATAAGCTTTCAGTGTCTAGTATACCTTACAGTTATATCAAACATCACTTGTTTGTCAATGGGGACAGATTTGTCACTTAGATTTAAAGAGGCTGCGCATTTAAGATTCTCTTCAGTAATAGATGGATGGATAGACAGACAGACAGACAGATACACTATGTAATGCTCTTTAAAACAATAGTCCTCTGCATGTTTATTTGAGAACGTCATACCAGAAACACTGTAAAAAGGAGGAGAGGTGAGCAAAGCATCCTACATTCTCTCTCCTGGAGTCTCTATTGCTGCCACTCAGAAGCAGCTGTATTTCCTGCCTGCCTTCTCTTGAACAGACCTTTAACCTTTCTGGCATCCTTACTGACCCTGCCATCACTTCTGAGCAGTTTGGAAAGAAAATTAGGATTGGAATGATTCACAGATCTTGAAAGCAAGGAAAAGGCATAGAAATTGTAGATTTTATTCCAAGTTTGGAAAGCAATCTATAGAACGATTTGTGGAATTGATGAACAGTTGAGGGAACTGGTATCAGAGGTGGGTTGCCACCAGTTTGCACCGGTTCAGGTGAACCAGTAGTGGAAAGTGCAACTGGGTTTGCGAAACCGATAGGGATAGCAGACTCGCCACGCCCCCGAACTGGTCCCCCAGTCGCCCATGCCATTGCTGGCATGTTTTTAAAGTCATTTTATAATGTTCTGTGCATGCACAGAACAATTTATAGGCAACATGTATAGGGAACGATTTGCAGCAGGTGCAAGCACGAAGCGAATTGGCCGTGACGCTGGCAGCAACCCACCCCTAACTGATATGTCTAGTCTAGCTAAGAGAAGGACTGGGTGTGTGTGATATGATAGCAATCTTCCAGTACTTGAGGGCCTGTCACAGAGAAGAGGGGGTTGACCTACTATCCAAAGCACATGAGGGCAGGACAAGAAGTAATGAGTGGAAGTTCACTAAAGAGAGAGCTAACTGGAACTAAGGAGAACTTTCCTGACAGTGGGAACATTAATCAGTGGAACAGCTTAGCTTCAGAAGTTGTGGATGTTCCATCACTGAAGGTTTTCAACAAGAGACTGGACAGCCGTTTTTCAGGAGGCCAGGGTCTCCTGCTCAAACAGGAGGTTGGATCATACCTCCGAGGACCATTCCAACCTATGTTCTATGCTAGACATTGTGGTGATATGGGGTGGAGAAAGTGATAGCAATATTAGTTTAATTCCTTCCCAACATACCCTTTTTGATAGCTATGGAAGTGAAAATATGTTCATTGTAGCCCCCTTTGGCTGACTGTTTACTTTTGAGTTTACTTACCAAGGTTTTAGTGTTGGCTTATATAGCTTGAAGTCTAAATAATGGTTGCTTCTTCTACATCCTGATTTTTAAGCAAAATCTGAAGAGGTTCTTTTGCTTTTGATGCTGTTAATGAGAAATGTCTTAGGTCATGGGTGTCAAACTCAAGGCCCAGGGGCCAGATCCGCCCACAGAGTGCTTAGATCTGGCCAGCGGGGCCACCCTGGAAATAGTGATGGACTGGCCTGTGGTGCCTCTGGCAATAAAAATGGAGCTTGGGAGGGCTGCACGTGGCACTCCCGAGCTCTGTTTTCACTGGCAGAGGGTTGCAGGAGGCTGTCACAGCCGAAAATGGAGCTCAGGAGTCTGTTTTCTCTGGCAGAGTGCTCAGTCCACCCCAGGCGTCCCTGTCCACGCCCACCCTGTCCACACCTACTCCACCCCTCGCCAAAGGTGAAACACAACCCTGATGTGGCCCTCAATGAAATCGAATTTGACACCCCTGTCTTAGTGAGTGAGGTGGCAGCATTTTGGCAAAAAAACTCCTTCAATGAAATTGTGTGTTTCTGGAAGCACTACTCAAGTCCAGTTTTGCAAACAGTTTAATATGCACTTCTCCCTCCTCCTCCCACCAGGGATTTCTGAGATTTGAGATTTAGAGATGTCCTTTCATTGTATTGCAGCCATTGTTCAATTTTTTGTTCTTAGTATTTACTTATAATCATTAGGTAAGCAGTAATATTCCCATCATGAAGAAATGAAGATATAGGCAGTGGCCACTAGTATCTATTCTGTGGAAGCCTGGTCCAATATAAATTAAAATATGAATTACTATACTTTATTTCAGCTTTCCTTTTTTATAAATCTAATAGTGAGTGCTTCATTTAGCTTTGGGATGAATTATCTTTTCATGGGTGTCAACTGCATTTAACATTTTTAGAGATGGCAAGGACTTCAGTGAGTGAAGAAATTTTAGATTAGGTTGCTCCATAAGCTATACGTCCATTTTCACAAATTCTGATAGAGGAGTTAAGGGTGGGGATAAGAAGGAGGGGGACAGAAAGAGAGAAAGAGAGTATGGGTAATGCCTTTGAATATAAGTTATACCCCATATTGGAAATCGAGTTCAAGAAGAAGCATGTGTAAAATTGAATCAAAGTGTCCCAAATGTAAATAAATCTGTAACTGTAAATCAGTTTGAGAATTATTTGACAAACAAAATGGGGAAACAAAAGAGACAACCACCTGAAGCCATTGCTTTATCTCATGCAGTTGTTTTATTGGGATTTTAATGCAATAATATTTTACATCTTAAAGCACCGCCTTTGATTCTATGATAGTTTGACATGCATTTAAGATTGCATTTTATTAACTACTTTAAGTATAATCATAGAAATGCAAAAAAATGTTTTTGTTATTAAACTTTATAGCATATGCATGAAAAAAACCCCAAAAGACCAAAAATCTTGCATAGTGAGCAGCCCAATAGGTTTAATAAATAATAAGCATGCAAATATTGAACGTGCTGCAAAAAAAAAAAAAAAACGTTACATTTCCTATGAATGCAATGTCATCTCTACACATCTACCTGCTATTCCTGCACATGGTTAACAGCTTGAATCTTTCTTTTTTTTCTACTTATTCCTCTGACCCATCACTGCATCAAAAGGTAACTGGATCACTGGATGCAGATGTGGAGACAAACACACCCCAAACAATATTTTAGACAGAAGCCTGAGGTATGTATCTGCTCTAAGAAAGAGTCTCTCAACCTTAGCAACTGTAAGATGTATGATTTCAACTCCCAAAATTCCCCAGCCGGTACCATTTTTGGGAGTTGAAATCCACACATCTTAAGGTTACCAAAGTTCAGAAGCACTGTTCTAAGGTGTTGCTCTTCATTGACTTGTAAAATTCACGGGGTATGGAAACATGAAACATGTTTCCCATTTTATCTCATGGGACAGAATATGCAGCTGAGATATTTCTGAAACATGCTGTTTTAAGATGTTACTTACTTTTAAAAGTGCATGCCCGCTAAAATACATTTTTTAAAGAAATACATCAACAAGCTGTACTATAGCATAAAAATAAATGTAATATAGATTACATAGACTGGTAGACTAAATGAAAAATATTATAGCACCAAAATATCTGATCTTAAAGTGTTAAAAATACCTAAATTTCCAGGGAGGGTGGGCTATATTGCAGTATTCCATTACAGTAAAAAGAATGAAGGCTTTTGAAGCATTTGAAAAGTGAATATATTTATCAATGCACTTATTTGTGACTATGTTTCAAATACCAGAGTCACCTTTTTACCATATACCCAGAAAATAGTAAAAGAAGTGTCCAATGAACTTTCTAGGGTAGAAAGTAGAAAAAACATTGAAATTAAAAAATCATTCTTTGGCTGCCACCTGCCAAATTCCACATTGACAGCTGCACACAAAAATGACTTCTATATTTTTATAAATACTTATATCCCTCAAGGCAGTTTATAAAACATAAAGTCCAAAAAAAAGAATAGTAATGAAATAATAATGAAAGCCTTCAACAAAGTGCTGAAAAATAGACAAACAAGCAAAACTGGAAAAAGAGGTGGTCCAGGGCTTAACAACAGAGGGATGCTTTATAGAAGCATCTTATGAAGAGGATCAGAAAAACCTATGTATATCAGAAGTGATGCAACTTCCAAACATATCAGTCCAACTGCTCTTTCAAGACTGTAACAGCCCATTTTAAACTCACACCTCTTCTGGTATCTTAGAATGGCCTATTATCAAGCTGGAATAAAATATTTTGAACATAAGCATTTTGCACACCTTTAATCTAATGCACAATTATTGTGCAATGAATGATCAGGTAGGGAATGTACAGTATATACATTTGCATAACTGTTCTGAATTTTCTGGAATTGTGTATGTTTAGTTTAATGAAAAGAAGGACTAGGGGTGACACAATAGCTGTGTTCCAATATCTAAGAGGCTGCCACAAAGAAGAGGGAGTCAAAACCTAGTCTCCAAATCACCTGAAAGCAAGACACGAAGCAATGGATGGAAGCAAGGAGAGAAGCAACTTAGAACTAAGGAGAAATTTCCTGACAGTTAGAACAATTAATCAGTGGAACGACTTGCCTCCAGAAGTTGTGTTCCAACACTGGAAATTTTAAAGAAGAGATTGGATAACCATTTGTCTGAAATGGCATAGGGTTTTCTTCCAGAGTAGAGGGTGGACTAGAAGTCCTCCAAGGTCCCTTCCAATTCTGTTATTGTTATACTGTTATTCTGTTGTTATTCTGTTCTTGTTTCATTCATTCATTTAATTCTCATTGCTTATAACATTGTTTTGCCTTTTCACTCTTGGGTCCTGCAGATATGTTGAAGGACAATTGCTTCAACTTCAATAAGAAAGTGACCTCAGGAAAGGGGGAATTGTAGTTAACTGTTTTGGTGAATGTCAAGTTGGGAAGACTGACACCAACTCTATGCAAGAAGCTATGCTTTTATAGACCTGGTCGGGGAGAGAGGGAGAATCTTTTCCAAACCTGATAAAGTGAGCTCTAGCCCTTGAAAGCGTATAGTGCAAGAGCAGTGTAAACTTTATAGTCTGGGGAGTCTTGGACCATTTCCTCATTAGTGATTTATAGCATCTTATAGTATCACCCAACCATCCTTGTGACAATAAAAAAGCCTGTCTTCATTACTGATATATCGGCAGAGCCATAGTTGGATAATGTCACCAGATGCTGTAAATCACTCGTAAGAAAATGGCTTTTGGATTGTCTCAGCTGCAACAGGTCTCTATAAACTGCCCTAGAACTTCACTTTGAGATTCAGATAGAAGGCTTTTCCCCACTGCTGAGTTAAAATGCTTTCCAATCATTTTTGAGTCAGCACAAAACAACGTTGCCAACTCTTGTGCAGTCTTTCTTATGTTTCTTCTGAATCACTGCTAAACTCTTGACCCTTTTCAGCATATCCCTAATAAACATGGAGAACATCCATTCATCAGAGAACATAGAAGAACATAGATCAAGGCACCACTAAGCAAGGAAGTTTGATTTTAGAATGATTGAGCTTTCCTAGGCTAATTTGTTGGCCCATCCAAAGATGGGCATCTCCTAAATTAAAAGAAAATGAAATAAAGAATTACGTGAGAGAGCTCCACAGCAAAACAAGCCTCAGAAAGAAGGAAACCAGAGCCAAACCCTCCTCCCCAGGCTGAGTACCTGAGAGCAAGGGTGGAAGAGGAGGGTTGTGTGTCTCCTTCTTCCCCACCTCTGCTGCCTGAGTCCCATGAGTATCTCAAGAGAAGAGCCAAAGCAGGCCTGACATCTGAGACCTGGAAAAGCGCCAAGGGCTCCAAAGGCTCCATTTCCACTCTGGGCCCTCTTCATCCCACTTTCAGGCAGGGGTGGGATTCATCTGGTTCAGACCGGTCCGGGCAAATCAGATGCTAATTTTGCATCTGGTTCACTGAACCAGTAGTTGAAATGACTAGCGGGCCCTGCCCTCCCCTCCCCTCCTCGGTGTCTCCACATGACCCGTTCATCATGTCAGGTAAGTGCAGGGCCCACACAGAGGCTCTGGGAGGGGGAAAATGGGCCTCCCTGAAGTTCCAGAAGTCTGGAAACAAGCCTGTTTCCGGCCTCCGAGGGCCTCTGGACCCCAGGGGAGGCCATTTTGGCCCTCCCGGAGGCTCAACAAAAGCCTCCAAAGGCTGGGGAGGGTGCTGGGCAGGCCCAAGAAGCAACCTGGCAGAGAACGGGTTGCTAAGATTTTTAAATCCCATCCCTGCTTTCAGGTATTCCTAGTTTCAGTGGCAGCTCCTTCCTCACATCTTCCTCCTTTCTGTGCTGCTCCTACATGATGCTCACATTGAGGAATTCACCAGCTTTGTTGAAGGCATCGGTATAAGGGTGAAACACACACACCACCTTCTTTGTCTTCGCCAGATCCGCCTCAGTCATTAGCATCAGTGGGGCACATTGAGCATTTTGCTGAGGTCAATAGTAGAGAAATGCCTTTCACCTTCTGTTCACTCTTGCCTTACTTTGCTTTGTGGCTATGACTTTTCTATGTTGATTTAGGAGAGTAGGATTTATTGACATTACTTAACCCAAACATGGTATGGGTTTGCAGAAAGATTTGGAAACCCATTTATTAAAGCTCAGCTGTGGACGAATCATCCAGATTTAGGACTTATCATCAATGATGATGATGAACATGATGACGACAACCAAGCATCTGGTTCTGGTCATTGGCATCTATTAATTGGGGCTGAAGGATTATTTTGTCTTAATATTTAGTTCACTTTTCTGCAGATAATCCTGTCGGGTGGACACTTTGAAACAGAGTGAGGAAAGAGAAAGCAAGACGTTAGAGAAAAGTTCTGACATACTGAGCTTGATGGAGCTAAAAGAGGACATGGAAGGGACAATAGCTCAGTTTTTATTACTTTTAAAAAAGATGAAAAAGAGGAAGTGAAATTTAGTCACGAAGAAGAAAAGTCCAGAGGGAGATAGAGAACTGTTCCCTCTGTGAAAGAAAGGAAAAAGGTATCAATTGTCCTGAACCTATCTAGAGATACTCAATAGTAGAACAGAAACATCTATGGGCTTTTCCTTTCCTAACCCATAGCCTGGGGACACTGGATTTAAATTAACTGGTCAAAAGTAGATTTATGCCTACCATGCAAACAAAAAGAAGATCTATTTTAGCAAAATAATAAATGTGTAATTCCCTTCTGGCTTCTCATTCTAGCTTTGAAAAGGATATTAGGCCAGCAGCCCCCAACCTTTTTGGCACCAAGGACTCGTTTCATTGAGAAAAAAATTTCCGCAGACTAGAGGGGGCATGGTTTTGCATGCTGCTTGCATCTCATGGATGGGGCTTGTTGTTTGCACAGACCAGTTGCTGGCATGCCACAGTCCAGTGCTGGTCCATGGACTGGGGATTGGGGACCCCTGTAGTAAGCAAATATAAAAATAAAATAAACAGGGCCCCCTTGTTTAGAGGCTGTATATTTATGCTGGAGATAAAAAGTAGACATTTCATACTTGGCTTTTTCCAGAGGCTTTTGGAAACCAAGTGCTGGATTAACAGTACTATTTTATATACTTGTACTTAGAAATAAGCCTTGTTCGGTTAGTAAACATGCTTGGTGGAACTACAAATAGACTTTGATCTAATTTGGAGGGCCCTTGGTGTGTGCTCATTAAGACCTATTAAAAGGAGATCAAATAAATACAGTGGAATATTCTAGATAAACATGCTTAAAGTAGTGGTAGGTGGACTTAACAGGAAATAAGCCTACTAAATTCAGTGAGTCTGCAATGAGATTTGTAAAAACACTTCAGAAGCAAAACACAAGGAGTTAAGTATCTGCTTTGGGTGGAGCCTTGATAGGAGTACAAAATGGATGCCAGAAGTTTGCAATCTCTGTGCAGCCTTCAATTATGCAAAATTAACTAATGAAGTGCTCAGTTCTGATTACCAGAAGGCCTAAGAAGAGCAGCATGCCAGGCAGAATTTGATTTGTCATGTGCACACAACCTAATCCATCCAACTTACTTAGCATTCCTGGTAGGGGTGGGTTAGTTGTATCAGACAATGGATGGTGGGTAGGGGGTGTTTCTGCTTGCCTGATATAATATTGCACTGGAACAGTCTATCTTAAAACTTTAGCATCAGCATTATTCATCATCATTATCATCATAATCAAAACTTGGTTTTCTTTACACCTAACCCATTTTTCTGCTGGGGAGTTTATTGTTGGTGGTGATGATAGGACTGGTTCTGTTTCTGAGAAGCTGTTCAAAACCAGGGCTTTCTAAGGTATCTACCTGGGAGTTTTGATTAGTCATCCCACCATCTGCAGAGTGAATCTTTCAGGGGACAGGTTTTCTAAGCAAAAAGGCTTTTCAGATTGAGATCTAAACAGCTTCCATTTGAACCAAGCCTAATTTCCTTAGCCCTGTGTTTTCTCTGGAAGTGTTTGACTACAGTCCCCATCACTCACATACAGCAATGGCTTGGGTTTCCTCCCTGTTGCAGCTATTGTCAAATGCATCTGGGAAGGCTGAATTAAATGGAACTTCCTTTACACCCGCTTCAGTAAACCCGTAAACCATGGCCCAAGTGGCCTTTTAAAATTTCTAATCTGATACATTCAAATAATTGTGAATATATATTGGCATTGATTTGGTGCCTGCAGAGCTGCTATCAGTTCAGCACCATCCGCAGCCCAATTTGGCTGCAGGACAGTCATTTCTTTAGTTAAAAACACCTAATTTGTTGCAATGGAATTTCTTTAGAAGGGAACCTTTTTACCTCTGAGGATCGCAGCCTGCAGGGACAGTCCTGATAACATCAAGGAGAGATTAAGTTCTGAATTTAAAGGGACTTGCTGCCACCTAAGGGAACAAAGTGGCTGGTTCACACGTGCATCTTAGATTTCTCAGACCTGGCTGAAGCTTTGTGTGATCGTGTGACTTGAGTGACTCCCCTGAATACTCTTGTGCCAGTTACTGTGGAAGTCCTTGCTGTGAATATTACCCTTGGAGGCCCATTCATGCAGGGGCCTCTTTTAATAGTAAGTCTTAGAATAGTAAGTCTAAAGGGAGCCACTCACAGATCACCTGAGGTCATCCCAGCAACTTACATATCTTGAAGCTAGCTTTCTTGCAGTAGGCACTTTTCAAGGGATGGGCATTATGCATACATGCCCTGAGGTAACCATGCATAAATAGCAAGTGTGTTTAGACTAAACATATAGGGAACGTATTTAAGGAGATTGCAGTGCATAAATTAAGCTAAGCAACACAGCAGGAATTAGGAACCTCTATATTTATTTCCACTTCAACAGATATTGTTTAAAGGCAAATCTGATAATTTGTGATCCACTTGCAAGGTCATAATAAGAATGACTGAACTTTCCTTACATGAAATGCTTGGGGAAAGTAGTGCAAAGGAGAAATTATCCTCTTTCTTCACACAGTACTACATTCAGATCACATTCTTCAGAAACGCCTTTAACATAAATATAAAGCATTATAAAGTATTGTTATTGAAATGCTATTAAGGTGTCCTGGATGATGATTTGGAATTGAAATGTAATCTTGAACATTTTCAACACAAGACAAGAATTTTACACTCTCACCTCACTAAATCTCTGTGTGACCCACTGACTCTTGAAATGGTTCTAGTTGTTTGCGATGATGACTTGGGTGATCCAGCTTGAAAATGGGGATGGCTGCTTCTAAAGCATGGGGCTTGTAAATAGGAGTGCAATCCCTTTGCCCACATGCCTAGTTCAAATAAACACAACACAATTTCTAGGTAAACATTTGAAGGATTGCACTGTGCTTCTCCAGGATGATTGGAAGTATATTTACTTGAAAGTCTGATCTTCTTGTTTCAAAGCTATTTACTAGAATGTAAATTATATTGGATGCAGCTGGCTATCTTTCTGTATTCAATGAACGTTACACAGAAGGAAGTATGCATTGGATTGAGCCCTGCATCCTGAATTATATTTACTTTGATGTTTCATGGATGCCCATAGGGACTGCACTATTGAGATATTTAACATCTGTAATTGGGTTGAGTTATCTGGCACTAGAGTTGGGAGCCAAATTTTGAAGTTAGACATTTTCACCTGGGATTTTCTTGAAAACCTGGCCTGCAATTTCATGATTCCCAGCTGTTGCAACCATCCTATCTGAGAGCTATCAGATTGGCAAGACCCATCCTGGACTATGACACCCAATTCCTCAGCTCACACTATCTAGGAAAGATTGGTGAGATAAGAAATATCTAAAGGGGAGGGGGGAGAGAATGTTTGCTCCTTTAGAGCTGCTTTAGAGCACCTTTAGAGCACCTTGAAATCCCACTGAGAGAAGGGGATGCGCAATTGCATAAGTGAAGCAAGTCCTACCTGCCTTTTCTTTCAGATTCATCCAAAACGTTCTCAAGGAATTAACAGTGCCTTGCTATACAGATCTATTACAGAAATTCAAACCCCATTGAGCTCAGTGGGGTGTATTTCTAGTTTGGCCAACACAGAGAAGACTATGTTAATCAAGGCTAATCAAATCACTCAAACGGCACGATCCTGATATTCTTTCCAGTGGCCGATCTCAAGCAGATACCCTTCAAAATAAACCACATTGATTTCCACGAGAAGGTCTTCCTAGACCATCTTCAGCTTGCATTATTAAATCCCATTGATCCTAGTGGCAAAGAGTTAAGTCAGCTCTCCCCTACTTGAAATCAATGGGATTTAAAGAGATCTTAAGTACTTTGGCTGCATCCAGTTATAGACACTGATACTTGGGATGGCTCTAAAGTCATCCAGAGAGTAGATGAATTATTGGGAAAAGGAGCTTAGTACTTCCACCCAGCCCTAGATTTTATTTCTAGATCTGATCGACAAGAAATAATGGATTGCTCCTTCAATTCTGCTAAAGTGCACTGTGAGAAATGTTGGATATTCACTTAATTGTGCTTAGAAGCATGATGCGAATGCCCTCTGCTAAGAAACAAATATTTAGATACATAACAAGGATCCTCCTGGCAAGGTCGAAGCGTCTGTGGTCGCTTGGCATCTCTTTCATTTATTAGCTGTAATAGACGCACGAAAGGCGGGCCAGAAGTGTAACGCTGACGGTTAAGCGAATTTTGGAAAGGAAAAGGAAATACGGGTGCATAATCACAGCGAAATGAGAAGTTAAAGCCTAGGAAAGACCGTAGGGTTTGTTTATTTGTTTTTAAATAAAAACTAGCCATTCAAGAAAAGATTTCCCGAAAAGCGTGGGAGACGGAAGATTAACGGGCCGTTTCCTTACAAACCCGCAGTCCAACTCCGGGAGAGAAAGAATTACAGTAAACAGTCTCCGAAACAAGACCAATTGTCCCGTTTATAGCTAAATGCTCCGGTTAGTTCTTCCCCGGAGTCAAATTGGGGGTGGGTGGGAGAGTGGAGGGTAGGGTAGGGTGGGGTGGGGAATCTTCTTTGTCACACCGCCTGCGTTCTGCTTGCGTTTGGAAATGCATGGCAACAACGTAGTGTAGCTGTTTTGAAGCCATAGAAAAATTATGCAAATCAACCCCAAAGCAAGCGATCGCCTTTTGAAATGGTAATGCTCTATTCATTAAGTACTTATTGGAAAACTAGCCGCTTTCCACCTCCGCCCCCTTCAACCACCACCCTTCCCCATTTTTTTTTCAAGAAAAGCAACATTATCTCTTCGGAGGAAGAGCAAAATAATGAGAAAAAAAGATGAACATGACATGGGGTATTTAAACTGTCTAGGTTTTGGGGTAGGTTTTTTTTTTTTTGCTTTGATTATTCCCTTTAATGTATTGATAATTCTTTGCTACACCCGGGATGCGTTTCGAGCCCATCTCCGACTCCGAGCCCGGTGACTGTAAGAATCCAGTTTCAGACACATTATTAGAGGGAAAATCCTTCGGGAATCGCTGGAACCTGTTCCTAAACCCATCTCCCCTTCTCCCGGCTCCCCACACGCGCGTGTTCCATCATAATTTAATTCCCATCCTGCACCAATACCTAGCAGGAACAGGAATGATGGGAATTGTAGTCCAACATATCGGAGGAAGCAATGGGGAAAACCATTCTGGGTGAAGGACTTTGGGCTGCTGGCCAGGGTGACGGCGAAGACAATCGTATCTCCCCTCCCCCAATTGTATTTGATTCTAATGATCGTATTCGGTAATTCTAAAAGGGAAAGGACAAGGACGTTCCTCTTTGTAGCCCATTTCCCACATGACGGTTGACTCCAATTCGAGGAGATTTCAAGGTGATATTTGGAATACTAGGAATACCTCTACGAAGTGTCAAAAATGAAATTAAAGAAACGAGCGGCTCATTCCTTTTTGCTTAGTAGTGAAAAGAAACGGAAAGCTATGTGAGGGTCCCAATTCGTTTTGCAATGCCGACCTGCCAAGGGCGTCGAGAATAAGGAGACTCTTGGGGGGCTGGAGGTTGGGGCAGGGATTGTTCATGTAGAGGCCACAACTCGTGGCAAAGACAGTCATTTGACTTTTCGGTCCTAAATGTTATAATCGACAGGTAAGCAGGTTGATTTAATTCCAAAGAGCTTTTGGGGGAAAGTTTGTGCTGAGCTATGCTTCATCTTTTGTCTAAATTTATTCAGATGATATTGCTTTATTTGCTGTTACCATTTAAGATACAGATAAGACGCCAAGCTACCAATTTTATGAGCTAGTGGACTTACTGCCTGACCATTGCATTGCAAAAGAAAAGTGAGAACGATCTTCCAGCAGTCAAATGTAAGGGTGTGGAGAGAAGAAAAAGAATAGTCGGTAGCGCATCTCGAACCAAATGTCCCGCGTTTGTGCAAAGAGATAGAAAGTGCGAAGCACTGGGTTCCCAGTTAGAAAGCAGACTGCTATTAAGCCACTTTAGCTCCAATCCCCCAAGTGCACGGATTCGATTTGCCCCATTCGGTAATCGATCAGACTCGAGGGAAGCTTCAGCCACAATTTGTAAATCCACCTGTCACTTTTAAGGGGTCCCCCCCCCCATGAAACCTCAGGTCACCCTCCCCGCCATCTGCTGGATGATGAAAGCAAATTGTTGCTTCCGAGCAGCTTCGACGACCAGACGCGATGGATGTTGTGGTGTTCTTTAGATCTTTACCCTGAGTTGAGTCACTGAGCGGAAAGACATCCCATCGAGATTGCCCCACGTTGTGCCTGTGCAGAATCATTGAGGAACGCCAGTCGTTTTACACTATTTCTTTATACTCCGTAATTCATGGCAATGCCGCGAGGGCCTCAGCTAAGTGATCAGAGTGGCTTTTAGGGCCAAGCCCTTAACCATGTGGCAGGCCGTAAGGACGACACTCGAGTAAAGAGCTACTTCCTTCAAAGCCAGTCTGGATGGAATACGGGCGGCAGGGAAAACGGAGTAAATGGAAAGGAAGACCACCAGTTACCCCAAGTCCCCTCACCCATCCCACTGAAGCAAATGTAGCAGCTGCTCAATCTGGACGGAGGGCGCAAAATTTCTCTCTCTCTCTCTCTCTCTCTCTCTCTCTCTCTCTCTCTCTCTCTCTCTCTCTCTCACACACACACACACACACACACACACACAAATGATCCGATTTCCCCAACTCATTGATGATTATATGCCATCAAATCTGTATCGATTTTTAGCGACCACATAGATTTTTCTCCAGCGTGAGAAAAATCCTCCAGAGGTCAGTGATAAAATAGAAGGCGATGGAGTGCCTTTGGTACCCCAAAGCACCAGGGGTTGGCAGAATTTCGTTGTAGGGGGCGCGGAGTTTTGGAAAGAATTACTTGAGGTTAGGAATAAAAAAAAAACACGTCCCAATGGAAAGTGTCTACGGATTAATTGCACAGACCGCTTCTCCTTTCATTGGAATAAGGGACTGCTTCCTGCCAATATCATCGGTTGTGCCCCCATGAAACTCAGGTTAATGGTCGCTTTTTGCTACTGCTGTTTTAGTTTTCTTGACCCTACCCTAAGCACGTGTCCTAGTCATCCAAATGGGAGTTGCGCTCCACACCTGGAATTTGATTCGGCTTTACGCGGTCTCTCCCGTTCAGTTTACGTGGTGGAGGCAAAAAGCTTAGATTGAAGCTTCTGTTGGGTTTAGGATTGCAGCCTGTCAAACACGTCCCAAACACTTCTTGGGTCCCAGAGGCACTTCCTCACAAGCAAGTCTCGCACTGCAGCGAGCCTCCACCCCGCCCTGCACGAATGGAAGTCTCCCCTTCCTTTATTTAGAGCGGCGAGGTCCGTTGCAGGCCTCCATCCGGGGATGGTCTGCAATGGAACGAAGCCACATGACAATTGTCAAAGCCTCAGCCTGGTGCCAATGGGGAATGCCTTTAGTTTGGTGGCGGGCTGGCAGGCCTTCTCCCCTTCCCTCAACGCCTCCTGCCTCCCTCGCGGGCAGCTCTGAAACTACGTGACGCTATATAACCCTCCAGAGCTAGGAGGGGGGGACAGAGGGGGTGGAGAGAGGAAGACAAGAATGCATTTCGTGGCTCGGCGTCCGGCCAGCTTCTTCAGTTGCAGCCGCTGCGCTCCACCGCTGGGCCTCAAGCCACCGCGCGCGATTTTCTCTGAGCCGCAGCCGCCGAGGGGAGGGGGCGGGATTTTGTTTTATTTTGTTTTCCCAGAGTCCCGCCCAAGTCCTTCCTTCCCTCCTTGGTTCCATCTGGGAAGGAGCCGGGCGAGGGGCGTGTCTTCCCGCATATGCAGATGAGTCGTCGTGACGGACAGCTCGCCTTGCCAATGTCCCTCCGAAACTCCTTTCCCCCACAAACTGCTCGCCTTCCCAAGCTCCTATGCCTGCTCCAAAATCCAAGACTTGTCGCAGGCGCTGGGGGGGGAAAGCTCGCCTTGCCTTACTGGCGGGCTACGAGCGCAGGAGGGAGGGAAGAATTGCGGAGCCAGCGGAGACCGCTTACCCGGTGCAGCCCTGTCGAGGCTGGTTTGTCTTCCCGCTCTCCCTTCTTTTTGACCTCTTCCCTGCCGGGGTTTGGGGAGACGCCTCCTCTTCCTCCTCTCTTTCTTCCCGCGCGTCTTTCTTGCCCAGATGCCCACCGCCGCCACCTCCTCCTCCTGCAGCAGTGGGTGACTTCTGCGTGGGAAAGGAGGAGAAGGAGAAAGAGCGCGCGCGCGCGCGCCCAGAGAGAGCGAGCGGCTTTCCTCCGCCTCGCGCCCGGCTCTCCTTTTGGCTCCGGCTCCTCCCGCCTATGGAGCGGACGCTGTGAGCTCCTCCGCGGCCGGAGTGCTCAGCAGCAGCAGCGGCGGCCGCGGCCACGGCGGCGGCGGCAGCAGCAGCAGCTTAGCCGCTGAAGCGCCAGCCGTCCTCCTCTCCGTCCGGGGCTCAGTCCAGGCCCCCCGCTTCCGTTCCTTTTGCCTGCCCGCTGACAGCCGGCCGGCTAGCCAGCTATGTCCTACCCTCAGGGCTACCTCTACCAGCCCCCGGGCTCGCTGGCGCTCTACTCCTGCCCGGCTTACGGGGCGTCGGCGCTGGCGGCGCCCAGGAGCGAAGAGCTGGCCAGATCATCTTCGGGCTCGGCGTTCAGCCCTTATCCCGGATCCGCGGCGTTTACGGCCCAAGCGGCAGCCACCGGCTTCAGCAGCCCGCTTCAATACTCCACCGACCCAGCCACGGGATTCCCCTCCTACATGGTGGGTAACTGACGAGCGAGCGAGCGACCCGCCTCGGCGCCATCCTTCACCATCGCCGCCGCCTCCTCCATCTTCCTCCTCCTCCTCCCCATCCATCGCTCCCCCCCCCACTCGAATCTCCGAGACCATCTGGGCTAGGCTGGGGGATCGTGTGAATGTACCCCGCGTTAAGCTCCCCGTGTGACCCGAGGAAAGAGGGAACAGCTGTCTTTCCCTCGTCGGCTTTCTCTTTCTGGAAGCTTTCTTTTTTTGTTCTTCGCTTGTGCCACCTTTCGCTGCTTTTCTACTTTTCCTTTTCTTTCCCCTTTGTATCCCCGCGTTTTTAAAAACTTCCTCCTCCCTTTTCCTCTGTAATTTTTTTTCCTCCTTAGATTCTGCTTTCCCACTTTCTATGTTATGTTTTTACTATTTTTCTGTTAAGTTTCTTCTTCTTCTTCTCTTATTTGTCTCTTTTGTCTCCACTTTTACTTCTGATTGTGTAATTTAGAGTGCCGACGTTTCACTGATTTAAAGGAGCCCAAGCCGGGCATGTGTGTGCGCCTGTGTGTCTGTATGTGCGTGTGTCTGCGCGCTCCCACTTCTTTTCGCGCAGCTTCGGACAGATGTCCACCACTTTCCGGTTGCTGCAAAGTATGTTAATATCGGCGTTCGTGCGTATTTTGTAGCTATTGCAAACCGATGAAGGATTAAAGATAGCAGAGCCAATTGGTCCTGGGAAAGTGGGGCGAAGGATTCGTTTTCTTCCACTACACACGAGATACCAGATCCAGCGTCTTTGGCTGGAGTCTCTCTCCCTCCGTCCCTCCCTCCCCCTTTCTCTCTCCCATAACCTTCGCCTTTTCTCCCAGCCGGGCGATCTTTATTTAGGATAATGAGAGCCCCATCTCAAATGCTCTTCTGTTTGACTTTCTCGTGGCAAAAGAAAAGCACCCGCAAGTTGCCAAGTCTTTCTTTCTTTCTTTTTTCTTTTTCCTCCAAGGGTTATTTAAGAACATGAGGTAGATTTGGAGCGTATTGTAGTTTTCTTTCCTGAACCGGCTATAAAACTTACCAAGTTGCTCAACTAATTTCCTTTCCCTTCTCCATACTCTCGTATTACGCAGACTTTAAATCAGCGTAATTTAAACGTTTAAAGGGTGAATTAAAATGCTAATTATATCGTATTTGACCAATTCGAAACGGTGCATATCTCCTGGTTTGCAAATTGGATTTGCAATGCATTAGCGGACTGAATTGCTAAGTGGGGTTTTTTGTTGTGTCTCCTATCTCTCCCTCCCCGCTCGTCCGCTCCCCCCCCCCCCTCAGAGAAAAGGAAAATATCTTAGCCATTCATGTAGACATGGAGGGGGAAAGTAGAAAGAGGGCTTAGAGAGGCAAATAAACAAATGTGTTAAATAAATTGAAACCATTAAATGAAAATTTCAGCAGCTTTTCCAGGAGGCGAAGGAAATCTGATTCCAATATCACCCGGGCTTTTTTTTTTTAATAAAAGAAAATGCATAGGAGTGTTCCCCAAAACAAACCATTATATATAGTGCTCTGATCTGTTCGCTTATATTATTAGTAATAATAATATATTTGTGCCGACCACCAGCTGTAGAAATAGCTGAGTAAACACTTTGCTTTGGCGCTTGGCAGGGTTCTCCTTACGACGCCCACACGACGGGCATGAGCGGGGCCATCAGTTACCATCCCTACGGCAGCCCAGCCTACCCCTATCAGCTAAATGACCCGGCCTACCGGAAGAACGCCACGCGAGACGCCACGGCCACGCTGAAGGCCTGGCTGCAGGAGCACCGCAAGAACCCGTACCCGACTAAAGGCGAGAAGATCATGCTGGCCATCATCACTAAGATGACCCTCACGCAGGTCTCCACCTGGTTCGCCAACGCCCGCAGGAGGCTCAAGAAGGAGAACAAGATGACTTGGGCGCCCCGCAACAAGAGCGAGGATGAGGACGAGGATCTGGAAGGGGAGGGCGGCGGGATCCGGAGCAAGGAGGAGACCGGCTCGGACAAAGGACGGGACAGCAACGAAACGTCGGCGGAGGATGAAGGTGAGAGTTGGGGGGGAGGGGGGAGAACGCGCCGGCGGCGGACAGCCTGTTTCGGGACCGTTTCATTTTGAGTTCAAGAACAGCGAGGTTTAGGAGAAGTTTTCAGCGGCCCTCTCTTTCTGACGGCCTTTAGCCCCTCCAGTCTTGCCAACAAACTCCCCCCACCCACCCAAATTAGCGCAGCACGGAAGTTGCTGTGTAGTTTAATGTTCTCCCACCGGCAGGCCTCATTTGCTGCATAGGATAGAAGAGCTGGAGGAATAATGGTAGAAATCCTGGTGTCTTTACGCTACATTTCCAACAGCTTTAGGAATATAAGTGTCTGCAGGCGACAGGAAAAATCGGCCCTACAACTAAGAGCGCAAAGAGGGAAACCCAGGGGAGGCCTCTCCGCGGGACTCTTCCCGGCCAAGTTCTGGCCAGATGAGCCGCGGCAGTTCTCTTGAACCAGACTCGGGCAAGAGGCCTGGTGCCTTGCGGAGGGTGGCATCCCCTTTAAGGCCTGGCGAGCCGGGTAGGGTGACGGGCGCTGAGGCGCGAACGCTAGAAGAGTCACCCGAGCTTCTGGTTCGAAGGAGTTCCCTGGTGGTGGGCAGGAGAGCAGGGATTTGGGGCTGCGGATCCTGTCCCCCTCTTCCCTTAACAGCTCCTCTGGTTCTTTGCTGCAGGGATTAGCTTGCAGGTGGATTCCCTCACCGACCATTCCTGCTCGGCCGAATCGGACGGGGAGAAGGGCCCGTGCAGGGCGGGAGACCCGCTCTGCGAGTCAGGCTCGGAGTGTAAGGACAAGTACGAGGAAATCGAGGAAGACGACGACGAAGAGGACGTGGACGACGATGAGGACGAGGAAGACGACGAGGCGAGCAGAGACCTCCCCCCCAAGCCCGTCACCTCCTCCCCTCTCACTGGGGTAGAAGCCCCGCTCCTGGGCCACCCGCACGGCCAGGATTCTGCCAGAAACGCCGCCAAATCTACTCTGGACGCCCGGATCTCACCCTCGGTGGCCTCCCAGACCACGCAAGCCAGCAAGCCCAAGCTCTGGTCTCTGGCAGAAATCGCCACCTCGGACCTTAAGCACCCGCACCCGCATCCCCACAGCCTGGGCCAGAGCTGCCAGCCCTCGGGCCCACCGCCTTCCACCCCACACAACGCTGCCTACTCGCCTTCTTCGCTCTTGGGGAGGCATATTTATTACACGTCGCCTTTTTATAGCAATTACACAAACTACGGGAACTTCAACGCCCTCCAGGGACAGGGCATCTTGAGGTACAACTCGGCCGCCGTGGCCTCCAACGAGGGACTCAACCAAGCGGTCTTAACTGGCGGCGGCGGCGCGGTTCTGAAGGCGGCCTCGGAAAACTCGCTGAAAAGCATCACAGGCCACCTCGAACAGCATTACAAGCCTCCCAGTTCTGATCCCAAGAAAGGTAAGTAAACCCTCCGTTTCTTCTTTTGCTTCCAAGGGTAGAAAAAACATTTAGCGCCCTACTCCAAGAGCGGGAAAGGCAGGCAGCCTTCCTGATCAGCCCAAAATATCACCCGGTAAGACTGGGGGCGGAGGAACGGAGTAGACCGTCCAGCGATTATGCGGGGGGGGGGGGGGGAGGCCTTTCCATTGCTCGAGAAGGCAAAGCAAAAGGGCATGTCCGTAGCATCAACTCCTCGAGACGCCACCGGCCTAGCCTCCGGTTTGTTTTGATTATCAAGATTCTGCCGAAGCGCGTTTCACTGGAGGCAAGGGAATCGTCCTTCTAGTAATTAATATGTTAGGAAGGAAATGCAAATATGCCTTTCCAAAATTAGCGAGACTAGATTGAAAAAACAAAAAGAAAACAATGAGCAAACAAAATTTGGAGTCTAGATTGTTAAAACTACTTGAAACCAGCCCTAAAACTTGATTTTTTTAAGAAGTTACGTCATGAATTCTTATACCTGAAAAATGGAAAGATAACCAGACAGAATACCACCTTGCCCGAATACGACACATTTAATATTCCTAAATCTCAGATTCCGGAGACAATGTTAATAGTGGCAAATGTGATAGCAGTATAGTAGCAATAACACTCATCACCGTCACTTTCTGAAACAAGCAGAAGTTTTGACAATCTGTGAGGGAGTAAATTCTCGGGAAGTGTGCATGCGATCCCTCCCTAAGAATATTTAGTCAACAGAATGTCAGAGTGGGTTGTAAAACTCCGAATGCACAGGATCTCTCCTTCAACCATCGGCCACATCTAAGGGTGTCCTGTCACCCTACGAACCCTTATGGGCTTACTTAGCTTTAAATAGAAGACCATTAGGAAAGGTGGTCTCCCAATGAGCAATTATACCCCTCCCCTTAAATCTCCATCAGCTGAGAAATGATGCCATAGGGGCAGGCCTTTCAAACAACCAGCTCTGAGCTTTTGTGCGAGAAAGAGCTAGCCGTGCCCAGAGTGAATAATCTAGTTAGCCAGCTGTGTCCTGTGACTAACTGACGCTTCTATTTTGACAGACCCCACTGAAATGTGCACAGTAGGAGTACAACCATACCTATAGAAGGGCAATCACACAGCAGCCAGGCAAGTAAGTGAGACCCTTCTTTTTCTTTCTGCCTTTTATTCTGTTGAACTTAGTTAGGGGGAATTGTTTGGCATCCGGTCCTAAGAGCCTGTAAATTGGCTTGATGCTCATTTCTTGCTCCTTTACCAAAGGCTATGATTACCCAGAACCTCCAACTGCATGTTTACCCTTTTGTTTCACTTTGCAGAAAAAGGTTCAGCTGTTTTATATGCACACCATCTTTATCTAACGTGGTCCATTTTGAAATGGATACTTTAAATTAGACTTTTTAAATGTTATTTGCAAGTTAAAGATATAAGGGAGTGGACAGTTATTTCACCAAGATCTCACTGAAATGAATGGTGTGGTGGGAAGAGAGAATCGTGTTCACTTTACAATGCAGCAAGAATGAATCTCATTGTCCTCCTCTACTATTTGAAGTAAGCATGCAAAATAATAGATGCAACAAGCCTTTGTTGTTATATTACCAGTAGGAAATGCAGAATAACTTCCTACTTGTTTGTATTTATTGATTTAATTAATTAATTCAGTTTAGACAGCCTCTGACTCCATTTGATTCTGGGCAGCTGCACAATAAGGTATCTATATAGATCTTAAATTTAAAGAACTGTGTGTCAAAATAAGCCTTTAATTTATCTGGTATACTGATATACATTTCAAATAGCAGAGACAGAGGATGAGATAGATCTTGGCCAGATTCCAAAGAGTATCTGCATTCATTACCTAGGTTCATTCCCCATCTATTTCCAAGCAGTTAATTTGGTTTGGGTATTTTTAAAAACAAAAAACAAAACTTATTATCAAATATTCTTTACTCCCTAAAAACAAAACAAAAAATCCACCTCAGTCCTTCCCAGGCAAGGTAGGAGAATAACCTTTTTACTTTGCTGCCAGTTTAACACATTCTGTGTAAATGAAAGATTGAGGATGATCTGGTGTTTTCCTTGGTCCACAGGTAGGTGTCACAATTGCTTTGAGAAAAGTCAACAAGCCATCATCTCTCCCCGAGCTAATCTATCTATCTCTATCTGTAACTCTAACAAAACTCTAAATCCGGATCACATCTTGTGCCACTGTATAAAAGAAGACCACAGAGCACTCTTAGATCTACAGACTCTCTCTAATTATTGAAGCAGAATTTTGTTGGACATTAATGTGCATTTGCTGGTATAGTCTAGTTTCCCTAATGTATGTGTGATTAAAAAAAGGAAAACAAAAACAAAAAAGGAAATCTGTTTTTTCTCAGGATATCTTGACTTGATCACTTCATTGCCACGGTATATACATATATACATATCTATATATCTATATTCTGTAGGTGTGATAGGACTTATTGTACAAACTCTTTGTAAAAGATACCGACAGTAGAGATTAATTAAAGAAACTGCAAGTACTTACAAAATGAAACATATTTGATATTTATTTTTGTAATGATATAAAATCTTCTAGTAATTTATGCAAGTTGTATTGCAATGGAATCCCAAGTCTTTTGTAAATAAATTATGCCTGGTTTTTATTTGAAACATTGATGGTTATACAATCCCTTGTTGTTTAACAAGAATTCTTTACTAATTTATATCTATAATTGTAAATAAAACAGATTAGTCTACCACAAGGTGCTGCCTTTTTATTCCATTTTACTGGTTTTATATATATATGCATATTTGGTAATTTATGATAATTTACAAAGCATTACAGATATGTTATGTCTTTTGAATTTATTTAGTAATGTGACCAAATAAAATGTAGTTAAACTTAAACTATTAGGAAAATTTTAAAAAACCTTCAAATTTAATCAATTAATATAGATACACATATAGAAATAACCAACATTTTTCATACAAAATGTTGTTTTAACCCACATTTTAAATAAATGCAGTTATTTATTCAAAAAGTAAAAACACTGTAAGAAATCCTCCCAGTAAAAAATATTATCCCTCATTTCAAGTACTTTCTACATGGTTCTATAACACACTAATCACCTAAGACATCCATCTTGGGCTTTTTAAAAAAAGGAAAAAGAAGAAGCTCAACAGTCTCTTTTTTCCCACCCACCCTAGCAAATAATGAGAATTCCCATATAGTAAAATTTCAATAAGGAGACAAACAACCATTTATTTTCTTTTCCAAAGATAAATTGAGTGAAAATAAGTTACGGTTATGAAACAAGAATAATAGCTTCTTAGACTGCTCTTTAATCAATCATACACTTATTTTTCAAGAGGCTCATCTATTTTATTCCATGATTAATAATGTTCCGGCATGAGAGCATTATTAGATCCCAGCAGGAGAGATCCTGGATGCTTTTAGCTGCTTTGCAATGGTCAGTTGGGGTTCATTACGGGCTGATATTGAACCATTTATAAAATCTTGTCTAAACATCTGCCAGCTCAGATAGGCCGATGTGTCTGAAGATGGCAAATGGCTGGAACAGTTGATATTGACAAACGGGACTCTCTCCAGTGGCTTTTTGTTCACTGAAAATTAGTGGCCTCTGGCTCAGGGGCTTGTTAGAAAGGGCATTTGAAAGTGATCTCAGATAGTTCAGGCTTCAGCCAAGGGAATGTTAACTGGATAAAGAATGTGGAGTTGTGAGAAACAGAGAGAGAGAGAGAAAGGGAAAGAGGGCTGGTGGAAGGAGGGGAAGGCTGCAGCTACAGGAAGGCTAGAAACATTTTAGGTATTTGCAGTTTAGTCCCTTGGTGCTTAGAACAGCTTAACCAAAAGAAGAGAGACACTGTTGGGATAAGTTGACAAATTTGCAGGGAGGGGGGAGAGAGAGAGAGATGGAATCTTCTTAACCGAATGGGATTCCTTTCTTTACGTGAAATTCCCACATACATAAATGACTTGGGTTTCAAAATAAATATGTTTTAAGATACATCTTTGGATTTTGGTAAGGCAGTTAAATATGTCCAATTGAATTATTCAGGCTAATCCTTGTTTCTAGAAGTTATTCCAACTAAGTGAAAACTGTTTACTGCTCATTATACAGACACAAATGCATTTATTGATTTTCCCCACTCCTTATTTTGTAGGGTGTCTGTGCATTTATTTTATTTTTTTTGCATTTAAGAAATAATTTAGAGTATGTGATAATGTATACTGATCTGTGGGAAACAGTAGAGGACCAGTCCATGGAGAAATTCACCCAAAAGCTTCAGCTGAATGGAAATCAAAAGATGTGCCTATTTTTTTTTTCAATTGGACTAACATAAAAGATGCTATATTAGGTTTGCATCCCTTCAATTCATTTCAGTGGTAGGGAGTACTAGCAAACATTTAGTAATATTTCTACTAGCCCAGCTTACAATGAGATTGGAATTAATAACACTCAACCACGCGCATTGCTGTGTGGCTGGCAAAACAGATTTCTTATTAGGAATGACATGTGGTGTTAAAATAATTTCATATTTAAACACAACACAGTGGTGTTTTCTTTTTAAAATCCAGACTAAAACATGTTGAAGAAATGCTTTGCAATCTCCCTTCTCAGTTAGGGTACAAATCAGTTCTCCTAGTCAGGTTATTGGGAAAAATACTGAGACTCATATATATTTTTTTAAAAAAACTATTTTTTATGCTGCCTTTATTATTTTTATAAATAACTAAGTACTGAACATATCTAATACTCCTTCCTCCTCCAATTTATCTCACAAATTCAACCATGTGAGGTGAGTTGGGCTGAGAAAGGTGACTGGCCCAAAGTCACAATCAATTTATATGCCTAGCGTTGGACTAGAACTTACAGTTCCTGGTTTTGGGCCTGGTGCCTTAATCGCTAGACCAAACTGCCTCTTTTTCTTTTTCTGGGGATATTTACAAAAAAATTTTTTCCTAAGATCTATCACTTACATAATAGTTTCACCTCCACTTTTCTGTCTTTTTGCATTTCCTCCCCTCCTTGTTATATTCCAGCTTTTTTTTTTTTACAGGTAATGTACACATTCCATTTGGTTTTATTTTAAATTCATTTTGTGGCAATGGTTAGGAAATCTTTAACTTTGATGTTTGTATGCTCACGAATTATCTCGGATCTCCATAATTTACTCATCCCCTTGCTGGAATTTAGATTTGGGGGATTTTTTTCCCCTGAAAGGAAAAGTTGGAAGACTTGAGGCTGAGAAATGCTTCCTTCTTCGCTGTCAGTTTTAGCCGGTTTGGTGTAATCTCGGGGTCGAAGCGGAGAAAGAATACCAACGCGGAGCCGTCCCTAATGGAAACTCCTCTCGCTCTCCTTGCGGACGTTCTGCGGTGTAAGCGTCTTCCGAGAAGACCAGGATCCATTTCCCATCTATTGCGGCTAAGATTACCTGACAGACCTTCTGAACTAGATCTGCCCAATCCGGAGTGTGTATCCACTGCGTTTTAATGAAGGTTTAATTTAAGAATCCTCCGCTGGATCGCCCGAAGTCTCACTTCAGTCTCTTTCAACTCGCAGGAGAACTTTCTGAGGGATCCCCCCCTCCCCCCAATTAAACAGACTTGTATACTTTTAAAAAAATCTGGAGACGAGGAAGGCAGAAACTAAAGATAACATTGAAATACACTGCCAAAGGACATCGTGGCAATTCTCATATTTGGCTCCTTTTGGCTTCACTTTTTTTCTCTCCCCCTCCCCAATGAGGAAGCCATTTAGATAACAATATCTAAACTTGGAAACTTGGAAGGGACCTTGAAGGTCTTCTATTTCAACCCCCTGCTCAGGCAGGAAACCCTAGGCGATTTCACACAAATGGTTATCCAATCTCTTCTTAAATGATGTTAAAGAACGATTTTATTGTTGTAATATCTCATTGCTTTGCAGCCCAGACTCAGCCCAAACAGTGGCCGAAATCTTTCACGCTCCCACTGTCCTTCCAAGAGCCTTCTCCAATTTTCCTTTGCCTTCAGCTTCCGATGGGTTAGCACAACCCCGCGCCTCTAGTTTTAACGAAATGCTAGTTTCAGAGACCGGTAGCTGCTTTCTCTCCCTTCTTCTGCCACCCTGAGACTGATTGGGCTGTTTGTCCCAAAAGGAAGGGAGGCGAGTTTGTCCCCTCCAATTTTTGCTGCTCTCTTTCTGCCCTGACTTCAAAAGTCAACAACGTGTGTTATCCATAACGTGTGTTTCTAGGAAAGAAACAATCTGAAGAACGTAACTTGTCCCGCTCTCATTTCCCTGCAGCGGGGAGGGGAAGAGCGGGGTATTTAAGAGACTCCTGCGCGGCGCTTTTTCTCCCACTTTCCCAGTCAAGCGTAAGATTGTGGTCGCTTTGCTGTCTTGGTGATTTTGCTTGAAAAAGACCGGAACGCTGCGAGGTGGAGGGTTTTAGCTCTCCAGGCGAGGGCCGGGAACAGGAGGCTTCACGGATTGCTTGCAATTGAGCCACCCAGCCGAAGGTTGCTTGCCATTAAGATGGCTTTGGAAGCCGCCGGCGCGTTCCTCTCCCACTTGCAATAACCCTGCAGGCGACTGCTCCACGTCCTTTCCTAGAGTACAGTCGATCCCCTTCGCCGGCGCTGCTCCTGGGTCTCGTGACTCAATTGATCAGGCCCGATGGGATTAAAGCATGATGTCTCTCTCTCTCTGTGTGTGTGTGTGTTAGAAAGTGTCGAATCTCATTCCGCAGCCCATTAAAGCAGACAGAGAAACTTTTGGGAGACGCCGCCGTTTGCTGACCGCCCTGATCCTGAAGAGGGACAAAGGCAGAATGAATTTATCCTAAACGTTACCCGCTGCTGTAATAGACGTCGGAAGAAAGTGAGGTCGAAATAAATTCAGCTGTCCTGATTGCTTATTATCCCTAAAGGAAAGGCTACGGCCGAAGAGCTTGTTTTTAAAACGGGAGTAAGCCGCTTGGGTTTACTGCCACAGCTCCAGGTACTGTGGCATCTGAAAAGGCTCCAGGAGGACATACAGACTCTGACCAATACGCTTAAAACTGTGTTCATACATACAGATGATGAAGATGACACCCCGAAGATCTCAGCATAGACCTTTGCAATTTTGAGGACTAGACATGTATCGGATGTCCCCCCCCCCTTCTATCCCTCCCCAACCCAGCTTGGAGTGCCTGTGCGGGAGATAAGGCGGCTTTTCCAAAAGGAAAAAGCGGCGACAACTCCGCAGAAGGGCGTTTTGTGGTGCCGACCCCGAGGCTCTTTTTCACGAAAGCGTGGCTATCCCTGGCTGCCTATTGTGTGCAAGTGTCGGCCTGCTTTTCCGCTCCGTTCACACGATCCCTGTGCTCAAAGGGGACAGGATTCTCCTCCTGGGATTGCCGGGACGCCGTGGGCTCCAGAAGACGTTCCCCCCACCCCCAAAACGACGTCTTTAGCGACCTGCTTCTTCCAATTGAGTCCATAATAATTCCCTGCGCTTCCTTGACAGCAAAGAGCCGCTCGGGGTGGACCCACCTGCACGCGCCACTTACAGATGACGGGCGTTAAGTGATCCCCGCGCTAAATTATCAGACAGACAGACAAGAGGATCATCTAAGACCCTTTCCTGTGGGGGCATTTTCGCTTCCTCGTCCTTAAGAGAGGAAAGAAAACGACAATCTCGCCAGAACTGAACCTGAGCTCGGAGCTTTGATTTTGTAATTAAATAAGTAGTTTGTATTGTAATAAGCAGTGTCTGAAATGTAATAAAGCGGGCCCGTTCTTCCCTTAGGGGCCCCCCCAGCTGAATATTCAGCTTCTTGTATTCCGAAACCAAGCTTCACCTCCCGGCTGCCTTTCCAAATAAAATGTTTAGGATCTGGAATGACAGATCCCTCCCCTCCCTTGAAAGAAATAACCATATGTGCATTCAAAGGAGCGTAAACCGACATTTCATTGTGTAGAACAGTCGATCAATTATTAATCGTTAGCGTCAACAATGGGGTTATAATTACTTTCGGTTACTTAAAGGCATATTTATTTATTTTTCTTCCTCGTCTCTCTGATCTGGCAATTAGCTAATCCTCTAGTGTAATGGACTCCGAGTTGATTTCATTCGGATGTCAGCAGTGCCCTCGGAGCTCTTCCCTGCCTCCTCTGGGCAGACAATTCTGGCTGTCTGATCTGGGGGAAGCGCCCCTCGCCCCTCTCCGTTCCAAGATTTCGTCGCAGTCTTTCTCCCTTCTCACAGAATCGGTTTGCTCAAGAGGGGAGGGACGGCGGGTAAGCGGATCGCTACTGCGAAGGGAAAGGCTCCAAGAAGTTGCGGAGGCCGCAGTAGAATAAAGAGAGGTGACGGCGACCCTTTCGCCCATTCCTCGGAGGAGGGGCGGGAACGCGAATGCATTCCCTCGGGGAATCAAGAGACTCCCCTTTGGTAGTAGCCGGACAGTTTCGGGCACGGCTCCTGTTCCTCATCCAACAACGAAGGGAGGGAGGGAGGGAGGGAGGGAGGAAGGAAGGAAGGAAGGAAGGAAGGAAGGAAGGAAGGAAGGAAGGAAGGAAGGAAGGAAGGAAGGAAGGAAGGAAGGAAGGAAGGGCCAGTATCGACACTCAGCCGGATCCTATAGGCAGGTTTCCTCGGAGCCACCGTAGACTTCCAAGCAATATTGCGATAGCTGGGGCATTTAAAGCGTTCTGAACTCACAGCTAAACTGTCTTGGGTCTCCCTCTAGGGAAAAATGTAAAGAGTTAAGAAAGCAGTTTTCACCAATGGAGTGGCCTCCTTAAAATGTCCTTGTTGAACATTATTTGTGAAATAGTCCAGTCATTTTTCAAACTAAACAAACTTCTCTTCTCTTAACCTACCCCACCCTACTCCACCGCATCCTATCCTATCCTATCCTATCCTATCCTATCCTATCCTATCCTGACTTTTGAAGAATTGAGAATTTTTCCCCAAGCCTAAAATTAAAGTAGAAGCTGCTCTTGGACTGGAACCAAGCAGGGCACTGATCCTCAAGGGGTTCTTTCCAACTAGAGTTTTGGAAATTCACCAAGAAATACAATTTTAAAGTTCAGGTAGATGAAGCAGGGCCAAATAAATTTCAGAGAATCAATTGGGTTTTCAGACACAATTATAATCATGATTTCATTGCAAGGGCAGAAATGTTTCCATAATGATCATTTGTGGTTGGTTCTCTCACAATTATAGCAATATCATCTAATCAGAGACCTGGGATCCATATTTATGAACTAAAAAACATATTTGTGTTCTCCTGGGGACAGTCTTTGCCCATAAAGCAAAGAGACAGTGTGCCTTTGACTGTATTCTTTAGACCATCAGCTCAGTGAGTAACTACCGATAGTGAGCCCTCTGAAGAAAAAACCCAAGGCTGGAAAATAGACAGGAGGGAAAAGAAACCCCTCTCAGAAAGTGTCATTCGTAATCCTTACCTGGATCCTAAACTCTTCATTGAATGTGTCTCCAATCTGGATTAACTATATTGATTTCCCTTTTTCACATAGTGTCAACACATTGTTCTGAAATCATGGTTGGTTGGTTTTTAGCAAACCGAAATGGCCTGGTATGCACTTAACCTTTCTAATTTAGGTCCATGAAACGGGCAAACCTTGTAAAGGTTTAGCATTCTGGATAAATTCTGTCAGCAAGTATTTTGATCTTGATTTTGTTCCTGACATTTCACAGAAATAGGACTAAGCGGGGTGTGACCTCAGATGACCTTCCTACTTCCAGGCACATCCATACTTTACCACTTTAGGCTGAATGGCCTTTATTAACTCAGCTCTTATTAGATTTAAGCCTTTATACATTGATCTATAAAGCGGATAATATTCCCAATTAATTCGTCTGTATACAGCGAATCAAAGGCAATAAAATACGTCGGGATGGATAAACTGCAGTGAGCAAGACCAGAAATCCAGTGTAGCTGGAGAAATTCCTCAAGCACACGCCCGTTCGGGATTGCAAGGGCAGCAAAACCGCAGACGCTTTGGTTCGCGGCGCAAAACGCGACCCCCCCACACTAATTCAGCCTGACAGCTCTATCCGAACTCCCACCCCCACCTTTTCCTTCCCGTCCTCTCAGTCCACCAAAGAATACCGCTTTTCAGAGGGGTATGTTTTAATTTGTCACATCAAGGCAATAAAAGGCAGCAACGTTTACTTAGCCGGTTAACGCAGTAATCGCAAGTTTAAAGGGGGCAATTAAAGGGCAGCGAACGTCCGTCTGATGTCTCTCCCAGGGGTGAAATCCAGCAGGTCCTTACAGGTTATAGAGAACCGGTAGCGGAAATTTTGAGTAGTTCGGAGAACCGGCAAATGCCACCTCTGGCTGGCCCCAGAGTGGAGTGGAAATGGAGATTTTACAGTACCCTTCCCCTTCCACTCCACCACATCACGCCCACTAAGCCACAACACACCCACCATGCCACGCCCACAGAACCGGTAGTAAAAAATTTGAATTTCACCACTGGTCTCTCCCCTCCGGCCTCCCCACACCCGCACTCCGGTATTTCCCACGTCAGTCACCCTCTTGGTTGAGCGAAGGCGACTGGGCGGACGAGGCTCAAGGGACAGCGGCCGCGGGAGATCTCGTCTCCGGCTTTCTATCGTTTTCGTACTCCGCCTTTCCTCCCGTTTCAGACGGGAAGGAAAGACGCCTCACGTCGAAAGGCAGGTATCTGAATGACAGAGAAACGCCAAGGAACACAGGGAAATCCGGGATTTTGAAAAGTCCTTTTCAACCGCCCCCCCCCGCCCCCTCTTCTTTCTCGGTTGCAGTTGTGGATGGTATTTGCCGTCAAAATCTAATCTACCTGTTTTTGAAAATCTGGGTGGTGGCAGACGGCCGGTGGGGTAAGACAAAGGGCTGTTTGTTCTAGAGCCTTTCCCGAGAAATGGGATCCCAGGGTAAGAAGCCGAGTCCTTTGTAGTGGCTTCGGCTTTCTGTGCCTCTCAGGGGGAAGGGTGGGTGCGCTTGCCTCCCCCTTCTTCGCACCGCCGACATCAAACGGCGAAAAAAAGAGAAGAGGAAGCCGCGATCCACAGAGGCAGGTTCGCCCCTCGGCCGGAAGAGGGGAGAAGGTCGTGAGAGTGCTTGGAGCAGAGGTCTTCAAACTTGGCAATTTTAAAACTTGTGGACTTCAACTCCCAGAATTCTCCAGCTGGCTGGAGAATTCTGAGAGTTGAAGCCAACAAGTCTTAAAGTTGCCAAGTTTGAAGACCTCTGGCTTGGAGATTTGCAGCCAGGGCTGATAACCATTAGTCGACGCCTGATGGAGGCTGTTGGGTTCTATTGGTTGCTGGAAAGGGGAGGAGTTAATGGGGCCAGACGCTAGGAAAGAAGTCCTGTTGACTTTGAGTTAATGGAGGGAGGACTGGAGTTGTGTATAAGAACTGAAAAAAAGGGTGGGAAATACAGGCACTCCTCAACTTACAACAGTTCGTTTAGTGACCATAGATGTGTCCAAAGTTACAACGGCACTGAGAAAAGCGACGTAGAACCATTTTTTCACACTTGCGACCGTTGCAGCATTTCCATGGTCACGTGATCAAATTTCAGAGGCTTGGCAACTGGCTCATATCTTTGACAGTTTGCAGTGTCCTGGGGTCACGTGATCACTTTTGACACCTTTCTGACAAGCAAAATCAATGGGGAAGCCAGATTCATTTAACAACCGTGTTACTAATGTAACAACTGCAGTGATTCACTTAACAAAAATGGCAAGAAAGGTCGTAAAATGGGGTCACTTAACAAATGTCTCACTTAGCAACAGAAACCTTGGGCTGAATTGTGGTCATAAGTCAAGGACCACCTGTACAGGATGTCCACTGAAGGGTCAGAAAAACTCAAAATGTTGACCATGCTAGGGCTTTGATCCTATGGCTGTAGCCACCATCTTGATTTTTTGGGTTCCTCTGCAGACACCGCTATGGACAAGGTCTCCAGACAGCCTGGCACAAAAGATCCCTGTAACCAAATGCCAAGGCTCAGACTTCATTGCAATACTTCCAATTCTGTTACACTTCAGAGGTCTCTTTGCTGGATGTAGGAGTTCAACGGGGACTAGAGACAGGGGATGATTGGTATTATTTTCTCCATATATTAAAACCCGATATTTGAATAATTTAATCTCTAGTGATTTCAGGACTGAAGAGATCTACAGCACTGAGAACCTAAGATGCTCTGCAATACAAAGCAACAGTATATTTATTCAGGAATCTTGCTGAGTGTAGCAAGGTGCAGTTCTGCTAAAGGTAAGAGTGCCCAGGGGTTTATAGCCACACCTTTAGCCACATAAAGTGTGCCCTTGTTACTGTTATATCTGCACCGCAATAGTTGGTTGATAGCATAAGGTATTATAAGTCACTAGTGAGAAAACAGCTTGAATGGTGAGGACACTTTATGCCATCATGGCAATTGCTACATGATGCCACACAGAGGTGGGTTGCTCCCAGTTCAGCCCAGATAGGACGAACCGGTAGCAGTGACGGTGGGAGGCTTCGCCCACCCACCTGGACACTTCTGCACACCTGAACCGGTAGTAAAAATGTTGGCAACCCACCACTGATGCCATGGAAATGCAAGCTTTTTTGACTCAAGCTCAATTCCCATTGAAAATATGGGCACATCCACACATGAGCATCCCTGAGGAGAGCAGGATCCTCCTGCTTGGGAAAAGATACAGCTGCTTTAAAGAGTTTCAAACAAAATCTATATTCATACTTCCATGTGTAATTTTCTGAAATTAAACTGGATCACTTTATAGGTCTAAAACTACATCCTTCAGTGTTTCACTTCTTGCAGATCAGCCAAGATTGGCCTCAGCCCTGTCACCCAGATAGGCAATTCATGTTATAAATTGCTGTGTAGATTAGAACCAAGCAACATATATTTTGCTCTGCATAAGGCTATTGTATCCAAGTCTGCGCCTGCTCCCTAGCAAGTGTCTGGGTATTCTGTGTTGGTAATCCAGGAAAAAAGCTTCCTCCTAATCCAGAAAGAACATCTGTCTCGCCAAAAGAAAGTTAACTTCTCCTCACAGATTGCTGTGTCTGTGGCTGAGGGGCAACCAGATTGAATGCCCTGCTGGTGGATTTTTTTGTTTTTGTTTAGGTGAGCGAGAGCAAAGTGTTCTTTGATTTAACAGCATGTTTTGGGTTTCTCAGGAAAGAGAAGGGTGATGCTGACATGAGGTGGAAGCGGCAAGCCACTCCAGCTCCGCTGAACTTCATTCTCCTTCTGCCCTTCCCCCTACCTTCCCTTCCTTTCCCTTCTCTTCCTGGCATGCACATTACATTTCAGTCATGCTTTTTTGCAGCTGAATACAATATCCCCCAAAGAAGAGCAGAAGCAAGATACCCTGACAGCAACCATTAGTTAAGAAAAATCCTTGCACAAGAGTATCAGCTCTAATTAAGATTCTGTTTAGCAGCCCTGGCTGGAATGTTAATATTAGCTAGGCAGAAATGCACAGGGAGGGAATGGTGGGAGACAACCATTTACCCCCACCCCACCCCCACCCCCTTCAAATAGGAATGCTGGGCTTGGATGATAACATCTCTTGCTTCCGTCCAAGGTCTACCCAAGCCTGTTAGAAAGCCATTATCTCCAACAGCTCCTGTACTTCATTTTCTCACCCTCCCTCCCTCTCTGCTGCCTGAGTTTGAGCTAGGCTGTTCCCTTGGCATTGCAGTGATGCCTGGAGCCCAGCAAAAGCCAATACTCTCTGAGGGGCTTGGAGGCCAAATCCAACTCCTCTTTCTGCCTTAGAAGGTTTGGCCTGTCCCAGCTTCTGAGACAAATATAACCCCCAATTGCTTGCTCGCCTGATTAGGATCTCTTTGCTGGCGTCTCTGCATAACCTCCCCTGGGGCTGTGCTGACCCTTTTGAAGTTCTTTCCTCTTCTGCTCACACAGACTTTTACAAGATTAAGTCGGGGGTGGGGGGTGTTACAAGGCTGAACAAGGCAAACTTAGTCTGCTCTAAACACTTAACACCTGGGGGGAAGAAAACAAATATGCTCCTCCTCAAATATGCTCCTGGAAGACACATTTTGGGCCTGTTTCCTCCCCAAGAAGGTGACCAAGGAATGCATCCCTCTGATAGCCCAAATCCACATATGGTATGCCACCTTTGGGCAAACATTGCCACTACACAAGTAGTATTGAAATGATAAAGTTGTAGTTAAAGTTAAAGGTTCCCCTTGCACATATGTGCTAGTCGTTCCCAATTCTAAGGGGTGGTGCTCATCTCCGTTTCAAAGCCAGAGAGCCAGCACTGTCCGAAGACGTCTCCATGGTAATGTGGCCGGCATGACTAAACACCAAAGGCACACAGAACACTGTTACCTTCCCACCAAAGCGGTCCCTATTTTTCTACTTGCATTTTTTCATGCTTTCGAACTGCTAGGTTGGCAGAAGCTGGGACAACTAATGGGAGCTTGCTCCATTATGCAGCACTAGGGATTCGAACCGCCGAACTGCCAACCTTTCTGCTCGACAAACTCAGCATCTTAGCCACTGAGCCACTATATGTTAAAGATTAGAGAAGTGTCTAAACTCTGTCTTAAAAACCTGAAAGGAAAACCTTGCTCTAGAACAGCGGTGACAAACTCACAATAACAAATTGTCATCACATGATGTATTGCAAATTTCCCCCTCCCTTCGCTAAATCGGGGGTGGGCATGGCCAGCACATGACACATCCGGCCCACAGGTTGCAAGTTTGACACCTCTGCTCTAGAAGAAGGGCATTCTTGTGGCGCCAAATCCTTCTCAGGTAGGCTCAACGAATAGGCCATTTTTAAAATAGGGATGGTCTTGAAAAAGTTTTCCTGCAAATCTTGTTATACAGGTTCCTTACAAGGCAACATTAGAGTGATAAGACTGCGATATCACAGGTGTTTTTCAGCAATTAAATAATCTTAACTGAATGATAGCCAGAGTTACTGTCATGAGATGGGCACCCATATCAATGCGGTAAGTAAATTTTAATAAATTTAAAACACATTGCTCAGGGTCCATTGGAACTAAGCAGCTAATAAATTCATATACACAAATAAAGTAACCAACTAACAAATAAATATTCTGTAATAACAGGCCTCTCAGAGTTCATTGCAAGAGTTCGGATATGATGTAACAAAGGGCAGATATGAGCTGCCAATGCAAAGAAAGGGTCCAAGGAATATGGATGCTTGGCAACATTTAATTTTCTGTAAGCAGAAAGGTTTGTTTATGAGGAAAAGCCTGCAAGGACATTAGCCCCTTTCTGAAGTACAAAATGCTAAAAGCTAGATATAAATTTAACATCACTCTGAGGGGGATGATCTTTTTTCTTCACTGAAGTAGTACTATACATCTATACTGACTCAACACAAAATTGTATCACTGTGATATGTGCTTTCCCCATTACTGATCCACATCCAGGAACCTGAGGGCACAAACAGGCAATGCTAAAGGAGAAGGAGAAGAGGAAGGAAAGGGGGAGAAATTCTACATTTCCCACAAATATTGTCTCTGCTATCTAACAATAGATTTGGGCAAGGTATCTTTTGTCTTTCTATTTTACTCAAAGTGTATATATGGGTTTGGTGGAGGGGCTGTTTCACCTGAGGTTCCAGGCCTCTGGATGGAGGGACGCAAGACAGTTGTTGTCCAGTTTCATGTCCATTTGCACAATACTTTCAAGAACCTCAAGGTTTTCATTCTGGTTTTTTACAGGCATCATCTTATCTATATTCCATTCTACAGTATTAAAGTTTATTGCTCAAGGGCATTTGAATACACTACCCTGGATGTCTGAAATCAGTTCACTTTTGCGGAGCCTCTTGTATTGCAAAATTCAGCAATAAAATTGTGGTCTTTGATTGCACTGTTCCCCCCCCCTTTTTTTTAAAAAAAGTCATCAACCATTAGGTCAAAGTTTGGTCTAAAATGTTTTCTAATGAAATTGTTATATATATATTTTAGGTGGACCCCCCCTCCCCACTTTTCCTGCAGAATTTGGAGACTGGGAGACAGCGGTGTGTGTGTGTGTGTGTGTGTGATATACTATAGCAGGAAAAAATATATCCAACAATGGTTTAAACCTTTTGCTAGGAGCAGCATTAATGAATGGAAATGATCTCACAGGTGCTGTGAAATTGTAAACAGGAGAGTTGTCTGTTAAATCTTTGAAAATAACATGCTGCCACCTCAGGGAATCAAGGACTGAGTCCTGTTCAGATGCCATCCTACAAACAGAGAAAGAGAACAGGCCCAACTTTTCCCCCACTGCAAATATTACAAATAACACATTGTCATCTTGGGTCATGTTGCCATATTAGTGTTTGCAGGACTGATGACCAGGAGGATATGCCTATTCAAAACAGATCCAGCTCCTCTTGTATATGGAGTACTGTTAATGGTCAAAGAAGGCTAAAGCTTTATTACTTCAACAATTTGGAACCCGCTGAATATATATTTATTAAATTTGTTTGCTGCCCATCTGGTCATGGGACTACTCTGGGCTGCTTATAACAATACAATGGGGGAAAATTATAACAATGTAAAGATAACAATAGCAAAGAAATAAAACAATAAAAATAACCAAAGGAAGTACAATAATATGAAATTTAGTGAGATGAGTGGAGGCGGAGCAGAAAGAGGTGGGCACTTCCAATGGGCACTTCCAGTGATGTACTCCCCTATTGGGTCCCCAAGCCAATTGGCAGAGCCAGGTTTTCAGGCCCTTGCAGAAGGATAAGAGGATGGAGGCAAACCTCAGAGGGCAGGATGTTCCAGAGGGCCAGCACTACAGCACAAATGTTCTTCTGGATTATGTCAGACAGAGATCCTTGATTGGCAGGTTCATCATCAGACCTCTGCTGGCACAAATAGTGTGGGCCTGTCTTAGCAGGATGAGACAGTTCATCAAGTAATCTGGATCTATGCCATGAAAGGCTTTAAAGATCATAACCAGCACCTTGAACCATAAGCCAACCGGCAGCCACTGCAACTTCTGAAGCAGTGGTGTAATGTTGGTCATTCTACTGGCCCCAAAGACTTCTCGTGCTGCTCACTTTGTACCGGTTGAAGCTTCCAAATGCATTTCCGGCATAGCCCCATGTAAAATGCTTTGCCGTGATCCCAACAAGAGATGACTAGGGCTTGAGTGACAAAGCACAGGGAGTCCTGATGCAGGAAGGGCTGCAGCTTGTTCATTAACCAAAGTTGTGCAAAGTTTTCCTAGTTCATGACTGCCACACGATCTTCTAGCAGGATTTGCAAGTCCAGGAGACCCCCTAAGTTGCAAACTGGATCTGAAAAAAGTAGTACAACACTGTCCAGAACTACAGATGTTAAAGATCTGGATCTTGAAGCTCTGTGTACTCAAAGCTACTTGATCTTGTCAGGGTTCATCATAGCCCATTGTCCCCCATCCAGTTCCCTATAGCCTCCAGGCACCATGAGAAGAAAGCGACAACATCACTCGGGTCACCAGATGAGGAGAGGTAAAGTTGAGTATCATCAGAATATTGATGATATCTCAACCAATGGTGATGGATGATTTCACCCAGGGCTTATTCCAATTCTTTTCCATCATTATGTTGGCCTTTTCCAACAATATAGTCTTTTCCAGTAATCGTTGTGCTTAACTTACATGTCTCTGCCATCATCAACTCTTCCATAGGCCCTAAACGGCTAACTACGTCCATGAGGCTCTGGTGATTTAAACATGCTAAGAATATCAAATGTCCTAATGAGGGTATTGTGGGAAGCTTATTAGTAATATGGACTAGCTTCTAGAAACATTCATCTCCAGAGATAAATGGAGAAGCTTTCTAGAAGTTAGTTTGCTAATTGTGTATAGTAAAAACATTTACAACTTCAGTTACATCAATGACAGCCATTGATTGTATTTTATGTAGCCTATCTCCAAGAGAAAAGTAGCCTGGAGACTAATCTTCAGAAGAAAAAAGTTCTATGAAGGATTAAGAAACTTCTATCTAAGTTATAATGGCTTTTTGCAGCATTTTTGCATTATAGGATGGGAAAGTGTCAAAAAAAAAAAAAAAAACACAACCACACACACCCTAACAGAGCATCCAAATCATTTGGCCTTAATTCTCACTTGTGTTTCTTTCTGTTTGTAGAGCTTTTTACAGACTTTTTAAAAAATCTTATAAAGATAAAATAATTTGGTCTTCAACTACTAATAAAATTCCATTTTTCTCTCTAAACATTTACCTTGTTTTTCTTTTGGTTTATAATTATGTTCTACATTATTATCATTTGTTCTCAGACATAAGATTCCCTTAAAATTTTGATTTTTGATAATATTGAAACTGGAGAGGAGCTCTACCAGAATTATAGCTGTCATGTGGGATTCTCAATATGAAATATATTATATTTTGATTTCTAATACAGTTTCCCACTCTTATCACATTTGCTTTTTCAAAAATAGAAATGTTTCTAGCCATACATACTTTTGAAAGTGATAAAGTTGTAAAAGGAATGATGGATCATACAGATAAATATCATTTTCCCCTACACTTTCTGAATATAAATGAAAAATTGTTCCTTTTTTCCTTACCAAAATGTAGTTTATAATCTTATTTTAGCATACTCTTCCCTACAGGCTCACTCTGTTTCAGAATTTTGGGAGTTGTAGTCCCAACACATCTGGAAAGCAGCAGATTGGGAAAAGCTGTCTTTGACAATGTTTCTTCCATCTGAAGCACACTTGATCTCCATCTCCCCATGGCATGTAGCTGTCAAGATCAACAATGGCATTTATCCCTTTGATCTTCTAGTTGTGTTGGGAAAGCCCCCTTAGCTCAGAATGGGTCAGGCACAATTTTCTGCACTTCAGGTTTGTTTAAAAATTGACTGCAGTTATGCTATAAAACCAATTTTATGCCAACAAAATTTAGTTTCCTGCTATCCTTGTATTCTTCCTTTTTCTTAAATATTTATATTGACCTGAGTGCTGTTTCCTACTAACCTGAAGCATTTGGCAGCCAGTTTTTTTATTGCTCTATTCCTGCAGTGCTTCCTTTTAGATATATTCTAGTTATTGAAACTTACCTACAAATACATTGAGCTACCCTATTTATCTAAGTTTTTTCTGCTTGCCACCTTCATAACTTAAACCAGGGGTTTTTATTTTTATTTAGTAATAGGTACTGTATATTTAGAATTCTGAATATATGTTGAAGGCACTTTTGCAAAATGGCTGCCCGGGGAGTGATTGCCAATTAACAAAATGAGTATCATGGGGAATCTTACAAAGTCACAAAGCACCAGAATGCTACTTGCTACCATTCTGTTGTCCTCTTTCCAGGCAGATAAATACATATATGTTTCTTAGGTACAGCCATCCATCATTTTTATTTTGTAAGAAAACTGATTTAAGTCCAAGAAGGAGAGAGGGGGGGGAGGGAGGGAGAGAGAGAAAGAGAAAGAGAGAGGGGGGGGGAGAGAGAGAGCTGACTATTTTGTAGCATGCCAGTTTTTAATTAAAAATATTTTTTCAAATATACAAGTCACATGAAGCAGGGAGCTTAAGACCCATAGCATGCTGTTTTATCACCTGCTCCTGTTCTTTTCTATCTACATTTTCCTTCTAAGTTTCCTTATTTACTCTTTAAATAAAGCCTTCATCAAACAAATGCAGCCTTATGCTGTCTCTGTTCTGCACTGTCATCTTACCCTTCTTTTAATGGGCATTAGCTTGTGATCTCCCTAAGCCTCAATTCTTATCTTGTCAATCTATTATAAAGCCTGGTTTGCCCAAGAACTAAGCTGTAATTGGGTTGGGTTGGTTGTTGCTTAGTGTATTACATGAGCCAACTGCTGGGCTTTACAAACCATAATTTATAATTTTGTTGTCAATGAGATTTGTACAATGAGATTTCATACGAGCAACAAATATGATACAAGGTCTGATAAACCTTGCAAAAACGTAACAGGAGAGACTGGAGGAACTGAATATGTATAGCCTGGAGGACAGAAGTGGGGAGTGGGGACATGACTGAAAGCTTTAAATGTATTAAGGGTATGAATAAGGTTCTAGAAGGCAGTATTTTCAATATTAAGCAATAATCAGGAACATGGGGGCATAAGCTCAGACTGACAGGAAGAGTTAAACGTAATGTTAGGAAGTATTGCTTTGCAGAAAAAGTAGTGGGAGCTTGAAACGAATTTCCAGTGGTGGTAGTGGGGTCAATCATCAGTAACTTAGTTTAAACATGGTTTGAACATATGTCCATTATTCAACAAAAAATGAAAAAATAAAATAAACAAGTAAAAAACTCAGAGGGCAGACTCAATAGATCATTAGGTGTTTTCTGCTATCAGTTTGCTATATTTCTAATACACTGACCAAATCATAAGTGATAAAACTTCTAGTAATCTGAATGTTATGCTTTCTTCACAAAGTGTTGCCTTTTTTTCTGCCTTTAGATAATCATCAAGTCTACAAGAAGCTATTTGGAAACTTTTGTTAACTGAGAACTACCAACCCAAACTAATGGCCACACCAAAATAACTTTTCAAGAGTTTTTGGTTTGTCTCTGAAGGATGATACTAATTGCTGTCATTGATAAATTATGAATTATCTCTATCTTTCTTAGTCTGGGAGCAGAGAACCCACTAAACCTTTTTCTCTGAATCTTCACAAGTCCTATTGCCTTCAAAGATTAAGTGCAATGGTATAGTTGCACTGGCCCATGGCCCCTGACTCCATACAATTATGAACAATAGATGGTAATAAATCCAGAGTTAACTTCTTACTTGATCTGGAGACCCCTGCACCCACTGAGGATAATACTGGTCACGATAGCCTGAGATTTAGAATTAAATTCCATGTTAAGCATGTAATCATACTGGGTCTTGTTAGATTGAGATTGTCTTGGCAACATTTCAGCGAGGTCTCTCACACACACACACAATACAATACAATACAATATAATACAATACAATACAATAGCAGAGTTGGGAGGGACCTTGGAGGTCTTCTAGTCCAACCCCCTGCCTAAGCAGTAAACCCTATACCGTTTCAGACAAATGGCTATCCAACATCTTCTTAAAGACTTCCAGTGTTGGGGCATTCACAACTTCTGGAGGCAAGCTGTTCCACTGATTAATTGTTCTAACTGTCAGGAAATTTCTCCTCAGTTCTAAGTTGCTTCTCTCCTTGATTAGTTTCCACCCATTGCTTCTTGTTCTACCCTCAGGTTCCTTGGAGAATAGTTTGACTCCCTCTTCTTTGTGGCAATCCCTGAGATATTGGAACACTGCTATCATGTCTCCCCTAGTCCTTCTTTCTCTTAAGCTAAACATACCCAGTTCCTGCAACCGTTCTTCATATGTTTTAGTCTCCAGTCCCCTAATCATCTTTTTTGCTCTTCTCTATATCTATATCATCTCTATCTCTATCTCTATCTATATCTATATCATCTCTATCTATCTATCTATCTATCTATCTATCTATCTATCTATCTATCTATCTATCTATCTATCATTTGTGTGTGTGTGTGTATGTGTGTGTGTGTGAGAGAGAGAGAGAGAAAGAGAGAGAGAGAATGAATTATGGGGGGGGAATGAGAAATGTTTCACAAGCGAAGTAATGAACCCAGGTGTCTACTATTACACCCCAACTCTAAGATCTGAAAATCACTAACTAAATAATAACCAATGGAATGGAATTTCATTTGCAAAACACCTTCCCAACATATTTTCACTAGCTCCAAAAATCTCATTCACTTCAACAAGAGAGGGATAATTTGCTTACATTGCTGCTTCTATTTCTGAACTTCTTTTAACATATATTTCCCTTAATGTTACTGCTTTGGAGCTGACTGGCTGTGTAAATCACCACTCTTATGGACAGTTCTTCCCAATCTAATGCTGTTGATGATATGGACTGGAATGGTAGTTTAACAGTATGAGAATAAACATTCTATACAGTTTTGATGCAAAATACCAGTGCCAACAGTAATACACAACAGTAAAGTAAGTAAAGAAAGTGTACTGTTATATTTCTATGGACACTCGTGGACCTAAATCCCACTAAATTAGGTGCATGTTGTTCCCTTTCTGACCTTATAGACATATAGGGTGGAATGGGACACCTTGCTGCAGCCAATTTACCAAGGCCAGCTCGCCACAGTCAATTCACCACAGGACAATTCACCATGGGACAATTGACCATGGGAGAACTTGTTGTGGGACAATTCAACAATTCAATTTAGTTATTTAAATAATTTAAAAAATATTTTGATTTTTGTCATTCACATTTTATTTTTTCCCTTCTTTGGCATCCTTTGTTTAATGATTCTATTAGACCAGGGTGTCAAACACAAAGCCCATGGGCCAGATCCAACCCACAGAGTGCTTTGATCTGGCCTATTGGGCTGCCCTGGAAACAGCAAAATAACGGCCTGCAGTGCCTCTGGCAGTGAAAATGGAGCTCAGGAGGGCTGCTCCGTTTTTGCTGGCAGAGGGATGCAGGAGGCTGTTGCAGCTGAAAACAGAGTGTGTCAGCCCATTTTTGCTGGCAGAGCACTCGGCCCACCACAGGCATCCCCAAATGAGTGACATCAAGCTGGCCACATCAACCCTGACAATACCCACCCCACCTCCCCAAGGTCAAACAGAACCCTGAGGCAGCACTCAATGAAATTTAGTTTGACACTCCTGTATTAGACTATTTCTTCAATATTAGTGCAATTTTTGTCCCGTGGCAAGTTGTGCCATGATGCATTGGCCATAATGAGTTGTCTTGTGGAGAGTTGGCCATGGTGAGTTGGATGCAGCAAGTTGGCTGTGGTGAGTAGTCAGTAGGGTGGAAGGGTCATATGAGTAGGGTGGAAGGGTCATATATAAATGTGAAAGCATAATTCTGTGTGAGCATGGTTGTAATACAACTGGACTGTGACAGTAGAAATTGGTTTTAGCATGCATGCATGTGCACACACACACACATAGATGCACACACACACACACACACACAAACTGTGAGAAGTGATTAATTGATTTCAGAACCTCAGTAGTGTGGATGGAATTTAGGACAAGACATAATAGCTCTCAAAATAAGCACATTATGGTAAATGCTTCAGGAAAAATTAGAACTTTTATTTCATTTTCCTGATGAGACTCATCTGGTCACAGCAAAGGATACTCATAAGAGAAAGCAGCAGGAATTGAGCAGATGGAGAGCTCAGAAGAGTGATGGATCAATAAAATTAATGGTTATAGAAGAATCTCATTGTCAGGGAATCCCAAATGAGAAATAACAAAGCATTCCCTTCACAGAACTTTCTCACTGACGATGAAAATAATCTACCTCCTAAACTTTGTTATTGAATAATAAAAAAACCCATTTTGCTGTTTATTAGTATTTCACATTAACAAAAATCTTACAATTCAAATGAGGAATCTGGATATCAAGTGTGAGATTGTAATCCTTTATTGTAAAAAAAGAAAGACAGAAGAAAAACAAAGTCAGCCAATTAACAAACATTTGGGGTGATAAAAACAAGTCAAGGTTCCAAATGTATTTATTTATTATAAATGTGTTTATGCGGTTTCAATAATTCTACAATAAATGACTCTCAAGAAGAAAAATACAAAATTTGATTCAAAACACAATGATCATAAAATGTAGACGCAAATCATAGAACTATACCATAATGTAGTAGTTTAAGTGTTATTCATTCCTGATTATAAAATATAGCACTATCATTAAAACATATCATCACATAAATCAATGTCTGTTTAAAATTGCCAATCTTATTGTCAGTCCTTTTGATTTAATGTCATGGGTAGATATCTAACTGTTCATGCTTCAGTTCCTGAATCAGGTGACTGCAGCTAACAATGATGATGCTAAAATGACAAAATGTGTTTGCTGACATCACAACAGAAACTTCACCCATTTATATATGACCTGGCAAAATATTGCATATCTGATAGAGGCAGAAATATGAGGCGTGACTCATGTTTCATAACTTGCACCTTTTCACCATCTCTTATGGATTTCTCAATACCCAAATTCAGATTGGAAAAGCCCACATTTCAAAAGCTTTCTGAATATCACAAATGATAATCCAAATCTTACCTTTGATAAGAGGATAGTATGGCATGTCTCACAAGCACTTTCTACAGGAAAATATAGCAAGACGTTGAATAATGCTGCATATCAATGGTCAAATGCCCTAAATATTTGAACATTTAGTGTAAAAAATGATCCATTTGATATTTACACCATATCAATGTTACACATGATCCATTTGATAGGTGCAGAAAATTAATTGTAGGTGAGAAACACTAAATTCATATTGTCAATCTTTCCATTGAACTTATTACTTTATTATTAAAGTTTTAGAAATGTCAGTCTTTCCTGCCTACTCTCTGTAATTCTATACTTTCCACATGTAATCAGAAGCAAATTATGGGAAAGTAACACCCAGTTTTATGTTCCACAAGTATAGCTTTCCTTAAAATTATTAATCATAAATTCTTTGAACTGGAAAATATGGATTGGAAAGGAAATTTTCTTTTAATTACCTGATTGTCCTGCATTCTCAAATATCGAGAGAAATGTTTGTTGTTATGAAGTTTATCATGCAGATTTCCCAATTGGATGTATACTTCTTACATGCTAGATAGTTAATTTCAGCATGCTTTTGATATGGTGATTCACCTGATGATCTTTATGTTGAATTTTGTAAGAATAGTTACAACATTTCATTCAAAGAAGATAAAGTATTAGTAGCATTTCTTAACAAGGAAAACTCTTGGAATCTTAATTTCAGATTGCCTCATCAGAACTAGTACACCCAAAACAGGAAGGATGATTAAAGGTTGAGAGAAAGAATCTTGTACGAAAGTCAGTTTGGGTCATCATATTAATTGTGTTTGGAATACCTTTTATTTGGCTATGGAAATCAGTTTCACATAGGACACAAGATGTGCATTTTCTGTCACATCCATATGATTAGAATAAATATTGAGATTCATACTTTGGGGAGGGAGTTGCAAAATAATAGCACTATATATATTTTTAAGGACTTTTATTTATTTATTTTTAATTTTTCTGTGCCTCCAGGTCAGTCTTGACTCCCAGCAATTACAAGCCCATACAATTTTCATAGCAAGATTTTTCTGAAGTGGTTTATTATCAACTTCTTCCTAGAGCTAATAAAAGTGTGACTAGCTCAAAGTCCCCATCTAGCTTCTGTTCCTGGGTTCCATTCCAGCCCCTTTAGCCACTATATTAAGATGGTTCCCCTCAAGAGGTTGCATTAACTTGTAATTTTGTCAGATTAGGGGTATTCTTCCTCAGCAGTTTTTTAGTTGACTCGTCTTGATTCAGAGTTTACTGCTATCTAGCTTATCATCCAAAATGACATCTCATAGACTCATATTAAAGGATCAGTCCCATTCCCAGAACTTTGGGGTTTTGTATGTGTCCCTCCTGAAATTCAGAAGATCCCAAAGGAAGAGATCCTGCTTTAGCCTTTGTAGTTATGTGTCTCTGTTATGTGCAGGGGGTTTTCAGGATAATTTGCCCTCTTTTCAAGGATTTTTAGCTCCTCTGTTTAGGAATTAAATTGAAAAAACTTCCGAGCAGCTTGTCCCTTCTTGTTCCTTTTTATTCTTCCCTGTTCTTTCACCTACAACAATAGAACTCTCTATCTATCTATCTATCTATCTATCTATCTATCTATCTATCTATCTATCTATCTATCATCTATCTATCTATCTATCTATCTATCTATCTATCTTTCTATCTATCTATCTATCTATCTATCTATCTATCTATCTATCTATCTATCTATGCATTGTATTTGTACTGATAAATAAATAAAGGGAGACTAGTATAGATCTATTTCAAGCTAATTAGCTCTCATCAGCTAGCCATACCCTTACTGGGATTTGAACCTGGGCTGTATTATATCTTAGGCAGAAGTCTTAGCCACTAAGCCACAGCTCGCCTCCTTATCAGTTGAGCCAGGGAAATAGGTATGTATTTGTGTTACAACCCCTGGTATGCCTAAATATGGGAGGAAGGTCACTACTCCCTCTTTCTGTCCTTCGGCTTATCACCGAAGACCATGCAGGCAGAAAACCATATTTTTATTTTTAATGTTGCCTTTTTTATTTTTTTTATTTTTATATTTGTGTTGTATTTGTACTGATAAATAAATAAAGGGAGACTAGTATAGATCTATTTCGAGCTAATTAGCTCTCATCAGCTAGCCATACCCTTACTGGGATTTGAACCTGGGCTGTATTATATCGTAGGCAGGAGTCTTAGCCACTAAGCCACAGGCTCGCCTCCTTATCAGTTGAGCCAGGGAAATAGGTATGTATTTGTGTTACAACCCCTGGTATGCCTAAATATGGGAGGAAGGTCACTACTCCCATTTTCTGTCCTTCGGCTTATCACAGAAGACCATGCAGGCAGAAAACCATATTCTGCCTACGATATAATACAGCCCAGGTTCAAATCCCAGTAAGGGTATGGCTAGCTGATGAGAGCTAATTAGCTCCAAATAGATCTATACTAATCTCCCTTTATTTATTTATCAGTACAAATACAACACAAATATGTATGTGTGTGTGTATATATATATATGGCAACATTAAAAATAAAAATATGGTTTTCTGCCTGCATGGTCTTCTGTGATAAGCCGAAGGACAGAAAGAGGGAGTAGTGACCTTCCTCCCATATTTAGGTATACCAGGGGTTGTAACACACACACACACACACACACACACACACACATGCACGTACGTACACCTAAGAATTAAGAAGAAGTCTCTGTACTGGAGGATTCTATCTCTCTGTGAGCATGATGTGTAGTGCAACTATTGTCAGAGGTGGGGCCTACTTTTGTTCCCTTGACAAACTTAATACTAGATGTAGGTAGTGCAAATTTCCAGAGAAGTCCAGAAAGAGTCTGTGGCTGATGGTATGAAAAGTCACTGAGAAATTAAAGAGCATAAAGATGAATGCACTACCTCCATCCCAGCACCCCCACAAATTATCAAGAAGTATAAATAAAGTTGTCTCCATACCAAATATGATCCTGAAACCTAACTGAATTGATTCTAGATAATCCATTTTCTGCAGGGTTTTTATGAGCTGCTCTATGACCATCTTTACAAACGCCTTTCCTAGAAAGAGAAAACGGAAGATTAATTTCCAAGACTGTTTGTTCAAAGAATAACTGCTTAAGGAGATATATCGCTACCTCTTTTAAGGTCAGAGGCACCTCCTCCTCCAATAAAGAGGTTATTATCACAGTATTGGAACTAACATAGGTCACCTCCTTAGCTTTCTGCACAACTCTGGATCCAAGAAAGAAAAAACCAAACTTACAGCACAAAGAACCCAGTCCCCCTCATTAGGGATCATTGATTAAAGTCATCTACCATAAGACCAGGTTGCTGGCCTTTTGGTAACACCTGCTCCATCTGAGTGAAACCTGGATCACATCTGAGCATTTTTATCTGCCTAGATGACTAGCATATTCTTTACAGGTTCCTTGCAAATGATCCTGTGGCCCATGGGCAAAGGATCCCAGGGTCCATCTCTGCCCAGCAGAGATCAGGTCACACTAATGAATGGCTGTCAGCAGATGCAATAAAGATGGAAAAATATTAATACATCATTGCCCTTATTGCCACAAGGCAATCCCTAATATGGGTTCTTATCTGCATTTTTTTGGTTGATTGACTTTGTTCCAAGTTTTCCTCCAGCAGCACTCTAGTCATCTCTTCTGATACTGCAACTCCTGAAGTCATTCGGGAAACCAAGGGATGGGTTCAGCACACAAGAGAGGCTGCATTGGGGCAATGCACTCCAAAGTCCCAGCTAGCTGCCCATTTTAGGCAGGGACTAAGACTGAACCAGCCACCATATCCCCAGAGAAAACCTGTCTTCTGGAACTCCATTGAGTCAATCAGTTGTGTGGGGCAGACCATTCGACAGACGCTATCATTTCCCTATGTTTTTTTTAATGTAAACAGAAATATTCTTTTCAAGAGTCAGGAAGGTGGCCAGGGTTATTTTGTGACCACTGGCATCTTTGGGTACCTCACTGAGAATTTAGAGAAGGAGCAGTGTGGCCTCATCTTTTTCTTCCCTCTCTCTATCTAGACTGATTAAGTATGTATTTTCTCTTCTGACTTTTTCTGGTGAGCTTTTGGCTCTGTTAGCTGGAACATTCTTCCAGCTGCTCTCATTTTCTTCTCTTATTTTTCTCTAATCAAATAATTAAGTCCCTCACTTATAAAGAAACTGGAATCTACTTATTTGGTGGTAAGCCTGAATTGTAACTTATTTATTGCTGAACAAACCAACGGATATCAGGAGGAAATGGATGTAACACACTAGAACAATTTGAGGGTGAAAATTTTAGAACCAATCCAATAGAAAGTAACCCTATTATTATCTGTTACCACATAAGTAATAAGCAAAAACAGCCTCTCCCACAGATACCCAAGTCTTACATTAGCTTGACATTGCTTCAATTCCTGGCAGGTTACTCTGCCATAAAATCCCAGTGCCAGATTCTCAGTAATAATATATTTGGTTCTGGACTGAAGAGCAAGAGGAAGCACTGGGAGCAAACCAGGAATTGTATTTTCCTGCTTCAACAACTTTTCTTCAACTTTTCTCCTGGAGCAAGTATGGAACTAAATGGTCAGATTTTAGTATAATTGATCTGATGTGAATTAGTTTGGATGGTACAATCATTCTTAAATTCAGGGGAACAAGTCAAGTCTATTCATAGTGATCCAGAAAAACAATGTTAAATGTTTAATATCTGAAAGATAATAATAAACAATGAATATCAGTTCTTCATACATTATGTAATCTACTTTTTTTTAAATTTGAAAATTGGAAGTTCTTATGGAAAATATTCTAATTTCCAAAGTTCATAGTAGAAAGATTGGAACTGACTTAACAAAAGACAGATAACATTAAGCAAAAATATTCCATTGATTTTCCTTTTGCTAATTCTATGAAAATCAATGGGATTTCACTTGGCTTAACATTTGTTGTATAATCTGAAGATGTTTAAATAGCAATAGCAAATTCCAATGCAGAACACTCTTTACCCAGCAGAGTGAGATGGAGTATGTAAATTGAACAGAAAACAATCATCAGCAACAACTACAAATGAGCCAGATCTTTTGTAAGAACAATTGTGTGCAGTTTTATTTTCTGCCCTTTCTTATTCATTATAGAAATGTAAACTATAATGCATAAAATTATATTTTCTGCTTATTTATCAACCAGTAGTTAAGTTAACCTCCTTTGGTTAAATCTTTGCATTGACTTCATATTGCTTTCTATTTTTAAACTTAGTGTAGCTTTAACATTTTTTAAAAACATATATTTCTGCTTCTGAATATAGGTGAAAGTTATAACTGGCCACTTCTTTTTGGAAGACCCTTCACAGCCTGGATGAATTCCTCTCATTTACCATAATGTCATATGAAGTTGACTAATATTTTTCTTTCAGAGGTTTCTTGACTAGCCATAGATGCACTTCTGTATATCCTTTATGTTTTTAGACCCAAAACCCATCTTCAACAGCAATAAACGGTCTCTATCTTCTCTGCTGAGCATAGTTTAATATGTATTCACAATACCGAATAAAACACCTCCATATAGGGGGTCACATGGTCTGGCACACAGAGTAATGTCCCATGGATCATGGGAATCTGACAGCTAAATAGTTCATGGATAGTTGTGCAAGTCCAAGGACTATTGATGGAAGAGTAAAATTATCCTTCTACTCACTGAAATTAATAGTTGGATTGCACTAAATCCTTGATCAGGATTGGCTGTCTAAGATTGTCAGGAAAATGTGAAGTTCAGTATGAGCTGTAGGCATGGGACATATTTTATTTCCCATATGTGCAATTCATCTAAATTATCTCATCTTTAACTCACACTAATTGACTGGTATCTCTAGTAATGGAAATTTGCTGATTGAATTAAAATAATTTTTTAAAAAAAGTTTATTGGATAAAAAGAAAAGAAAAGCAACCATTCAAATTTGGCAACATCTAATTTAATCAGTTAAAACAGAAAACACTTCAACCTTCAGGAACATCATGTAGGACAACCATATCTATCTCAATTGTCCTGCTACATCACAGTATACATTTGGTTTTTTAAAAAAATATATTTATTGCATTTTAGAAGATAAAAACCCAAAGGTGATAGACTCAGTTGGTAAATACTGCTTTCTAACTTCAAGGATCTGCCTCATTATCTTATGTTCAGAGAGTTGGGCCAGTGCATATAATTACTATGGCCCTGTCATATATTATCCTCCTTTAGCTACCTTTTATTAAGACATTGCTGATCCAATAAAGTTTATTCATATTTAATTTTCTCTCTAATGTATAAATGAAGGTTGAAACAGCCACAGCATTAAACATTTTGCCCCAAATCTAGCTCAACAGGAACACTTTGTCAGGCTTTACAGCCAGATTCATATTTTCACCAGGTTATGGATGCATTTTTGTCTTTTGTACAAAAGTACAACGAACATCAACAAAGTGGAGAAGAAAACAAGAGCTAAAAAAAACCTGATTCTGAAATAGATATGCAAAACAGTCATAATGGTCTTTGTTTTTTGTTCATCGCTTTCACAATTTTTTTTTATCAAACTGAGTTTTACAGGAAGCGGAGGCAAGCGTATCTTTGTTGGGTCAACAAGTGGTTCATATGCCACATTTTTCAGGTCTGACAATTTGCCATAGCCATCTCACCACTAATTTGCCCCAGCCAACTCACTGCAGGACAACTTGCTGTGGGGCAAGAGTTACATTAATATCAAGGAAACCATGGAATAGAATGCAAAAGAAAGGACAGAATAAATGTGAATGGCAAAAATTAAAATAATTTTTATTTATTTTAAATAATTAAATAGAATTGTTAAATTGTCCCACAGCGAGTTGCCCCATGATGAGTTGGCTGTGGTGAGTTGTCTGCAGCAAATTGTCCATGGCGAGTTGGCCATAACGAGTTGGTCATGGCAAATTGTCCCATTCCAACATTGTTCTGTCCTGAAACCAAATTCTTTCAGAGTGGCCTTTTTTAAAATGCAATGCGACTCTCTTGCATGGGTGTCCCATTCATATAATGCACATATCTGTAACATCCAAGTTCTTGGCATATTTGAACTGCATTCCAACCAGCAGAGCCACTACTTTTAGATCTCCACAGATATTCCAGTTTTACTGAATGTGCTTCAACAACAGTTTCATGTTTTGCTATATTTCTTTCATGCATGCAGCAAAGTCAACAGGTACCGAAGGGTATACATTTTTCTGTTTTTATGTGTAAAAACAGAAGATTTACATAAAATGATATGTGAAATATTAAGTTAAAGGTTAGTTTTTGGGATTAGCAGCCAGAAATCTGTAAGATGTACCTAAAAGTATTCAGGAAACTAAATATTTTTTGTCCAATAATATCAGTTTCCCACCATTGAGACCGGTGCCATTTATTTCTAGGCAGAGTCTCTGTCCTTAATTGTTCAACCTATTCTCTATTTAAAACCCTCAAAAGAAAATGAGTACCCTGGTTTGGGAAAGCAGAGCGCGATAATACTTTGGAAGGAATCTGTCAAAAAAGTTGCATACAAAATGGTAAAAGAGTTGGAGATTTGTAGCAAGGTTTCTGCTCTCTCCCTCTTCCCTGCCATCTCATAACTGAACATGGGAGTTTAAAATAAATTAGTCTTAGGTCTATGCTCGTCCTCTGTTTTCTGTTAATACTTTTGCTGACATAAAAACAATGTTGTTTTGGAGGAGGAAAACTTCAACCAGCAGATGTATTCACTTGTAGATGTAACAGTGTTAGAATGGGACCAAATGAAATCCATAATTTCCAATCGCTTGCCAATGTTACAATCTCTGCAACCCACATGCACCTTCAAACAAAATTGTACAAGTAAGAGGAACTGAATCTCTTTTTTAAAAAAGTTTTTTGGCACAGAATAATGGCATATGTGCACTCATTTTGATATAAATGGTAGAGGGGGAATCTGCTTTAAGCTTTAAGAACGTTTTCCCTGAAAAATCTGCAAGGGAAAAAAATAAAAAATTGTTTTTTAGCATAAGAACCTAAGGAGTGGCTTTATACAAAGATAGAAAGGTTTTTAGATAATCTAGACAATCTGCTGTTTATTTTTAATATAAATTGCTTTCAGATTTATTTTAATAAAAGTAGAATGTAAACCCCATAAATAACAACCAACTGTTATAATATATTTTAAAATGAATATAAATTTGTCATTTTGCTTTGCCTGAATTTATTATTCACTCCAATCGGAGAACATGCATTAACCCTGATTCTATGCTAATGGCACGATTTAAAGTATAATTCAAGGTCGCTAGAAAGGTTACATGTGTATGTAGTTTTATGCATCATGCTAAGCCATAATTGGCGGCTCACACATCAGCCAACCAGTCCCATTATAGCTTAGCAAGAAATGTGAACCAAAGTTCTTCTCAGATAACAGGGATGAAAATTCTTATTCCAATTTTGTTCAACTTCCAGCCTTTTCCTAAAGAGGCATTTTCTAGTAATTAACCTATATTAATAAAAAGTAACAGCAAGAATAATTTGATTACAAGTGGAACAACATGAATCTCTTTCACTTGCTGTCGTAATTCAATCTCCTCATGCAGTCAGAACTGAATCTAGTAGAAAACAGGTCATTGCTTCCTGATCTGCCTCTCTGGTATAAAATGAGCTACTAGGTCCCATACATCCTATGCAGCCATCCAACACCCCACATGGGATCCTTCTGTCCCAATTTTGGTCTACAAAATTTAGTGACAAAATGGGCCACTAGGGTGACCTGGTTTAAATTTTTTTTTTTTGGTTACTTTTGGTTTTGGTTTTGAAAAGGAAAAAAAGTAAACAGAAGATCTCTGGAAGGCAAATCCCCAATCCACTCTCAGCTCCAAAATGTTTCCTGAAATGAATAAGTTTCTTTCCAAACTAACTTATGGTCCTCTCATTAATCTTCATTCTTCTGATAACTGATTTTTTTTAACAAAATGGTTGCTAGTGGTTTCCATAGCTAGCAATAATGGTGAAATTGGAGAGCCTTGTTTAGAACCTCAACTTACAATGAAATATTCTGGATTTATTCAGGAATTTATTTGGATGAAAACTAGAGATGTGCTATTTAAGTGAGAGGTATCTATGGTTTTGGTTTCACTGCTGCCTGGAAGACAATTTTTGGTAAAATGGTAAAATAGCTGGCCAGATATATCACTCAATCAGCAACAAAACTAGCATTAAAATGAAATTGGGTTGCCATGCCCAATTGGTACCCCTATGTTTGTTCATTTCTCCTCTCCATAACTTGATGATGTATATTAAATTATTTATCTCCTCCCGCATGAAGAATAGGAGAAAAAAAGGCTATATGGAAACATCAATTTTAGTAACAATTTCTATCATCCTTTTGGGTCAGAGTTTTTCAAACTATGTGGTTCCTGAGCAGCTAAAGTGGGGGGGGGGGAGATTCACTGAAGTGCTAATTTTCTGCCCTTTAAGCTTCACCTGTTCAAAACAACAACTTCAGTAGCAAACAGGTTCTATGTCTTGAAAATACTTGAAACTCCCTACTGTAGACCAGTCCCACTCTTACATAAAATTATTCAGCCAGAGATTCCCCTACATTGCACTAAAGACTAAAGTTATTTAAACCATAGCTCAGGTATACCAATATTTCCCCTTATTCATTTATCCATTGTTCTACTTAAAATTTGGGCACCCTCTCCCTATATTTTCCCTTTTCTTTTAATGGCCTGCTTAGGAAGAGCAACCCTGCATAGCACTAGAATCCCACAGTCGGTAAATACTCAAACGTTAGAGTACATTAAGACAATACCCACGATCACATCCCAGAAATCAAGGGAGCTAATCTTTCCATATGTATCAGAGCTGAAACAAGTCAAATTGAAAGTCGGTTGCACAATTTACAAGTGGGGATTTTGCAAAATGTAACTGTCAGCTGGCATAATGGCTGGCTATGGAAGTTCCTTCCTCTATGTTTGCAAGAGAGAAACAAAGAAATGGTGTTGGGGAACGGCAACATACAGTATGTATTCCTTGTTGAATTCTGCCTAAAGAATGGCATTCATTTGCATACTGCTAATAGGCACACCCTGTAATTTCAGCCACAGAAAATAGATGGAAATTTAATAGCAGAGGCCTGCTGTGATGTCTCATGTTAATAATAATTACTTACACTGCAGAACATTTACTAACATGTTATAAAACATTATCATAATTAAAATAAATAATATGTGCCAAAGCCATCAAATGCTTCTTATACAGCAAGAAGGATTCAACCCACCTGTGCAGCCCAAGAAACAGACAACCCTACCCACATCCCTCTGCTGTTATTTACCATTCTTGATTGAGAACTATAATGATGGCAATAACTCCCTCTGGAGTTTATCTGCAGTTGTGGGGGTGGCATCTTGTGATTGGCTTTATCTCGACAAAGCTGCAGCTCAATGTGTCAGCTTTACCAGGTAGACCAGACAAGAAACATGACCAGATGAGCTAATTCAACTTCATTGTGAATCTTGCAAGTCTGAAAGTACAGTTCTCATCTGTCTCTTTTATACCTTGAGAAACTGGGAGGGGCTTTTCTCAGCCTCTTGCCCTGTCTCTTATCCAGCTGTGGGCAATTCTGTCTCTTATCTGACTGCTCCCTATACAGCGTATCTGGGTCTAGTCTCCCAAGGCCATTCTGACATACACAATGTGAAGACCATCATTCCAGATATATTTCTTGGTATCTCTCCTCCCATTTGAAGACCTGAGCCTCTCTATCCATCAATGTAGCCTCTCTACCCATCAGCTCTGAGCAAGACACACCAAGGGCATGCCTTAGGATAAGGCAATAATCTGTGTTTCTAATATGGATTTCACCCAGAAAGCCATTTTTACCTCTTTTTAAATATTTCCCTTGGCAGTTTGTTCCATTGTTGAACAGCTCCTACTGTTAGGAACATTATCTCCACATCTTCTTTGTAATTGTATTTCCATTGTTCATTTTCTACTCTTCCAGAACAATGCAGAACAATTCTGCCATATTTTCTGCATGACAACCCTTCAGATACTTGAAATAGCTCTATGTCTCCCTGAAGTCTTATGATCATACCCAACACTTTCAGTCATTCCTTGTAAGTGTTTCCTGCGGGACCTCTTATCATCTCAGTTAATCTCTTCTGCTCCAGCCTGCTGATGATATCATTTCTAAAATATGATGCCCAGAACTAGATACAGATTGACCAATGAAAAATATAGGAAAAAAAAAAGAAAAGTTCTTTTGATCCTGATACTATATTTTGTTGATGCAGCCTGTATCTATGGATTGCATTGTTTTGTTTGTGGAAACATTTTATTGTTGACTTATGTTCTGTTTGTGACCTACCAAAGCATCCAAATACATTTTCTGTGTCTTGCAGCCCAATATGTTCCCCCACCAATCCTATCAAATTTATTGATTTTACGTTATTCCAATATAAATATGTACTAGAAATTAGTGGGATCAAGAAAGAATTATTTTTTCAGTGTAATATCTTGAGTCATTTCTCATCAGACTATTATGTGAGTGAAAGAATGGGGTAGGGTATATCAGTTGGCTCCAACCTCACTGATCTTGTTCTCCATTGTTCAAAACTGGGGGACATGAGCCTGTTTGTAGAACTTTAAATCAGCATGATGTTATCAAGAGGGGGAAGAGTTGTAGAGCAAGGTGTTATCTTCAAACTTTGATCTTGAAGCCTAGATGTTAGAGAAAATGCAGGGAGAGATGCAGTCATATTAATTGGACATTCTGAAATTTGTAATCTTGATATTTCTAAAGCATATAAGAAGGTACAACTATAGGAGAAATCTGATATAATTCAGATGAAGAGTTTTGAACATTCTGTAAACCAATATAATAGCTATATCTTTGTAGTAGTTTAAAATGAAAAAACAAAGATATGAAACTGGAATCATGGACACTATCAAATTTCATTGCTAGGGGACAATGGCTGACTTTTTTTTTACAATGTTATCTTGAAGTTACTGTGATAGCATGAAACTAGTGTTTGCCTTCTCTCAAATCTTCACAATATGTTTACACTTTAATGTCCAGATGTCTTCTTTTTATGCTTAGCCTCAGCAACAACATCTGGAAGATCCTATTAAAAGAAGACTGCTATTGTTCCCTGAAGTAAGAAAGATTTAATTAAAATATGACATTCAGAAACACTAATTAATGCTGCTTTTGTTTGTATCTGAATGTACCCTCATTTTCTAAGGGGGAAATTTGACTGATAGAAGCTGGAGGAAACACAAAGAGGAGCCTACATTGCAGACACAAGAAGGAAGCTTACACTGGAAAAGAAGAG